>NC_136485.1:98474924-98534924 GCF_053919585.1 Euprymna scolopes
TTCAAAGGTGACCGTCTCGCTTCTAGATGTTCGAATTCCATGTCTGGACTGTCGTCTGTCATCCTCAGACTCTCTCTCAGACTCTCCCTCAGTTTCTCCCCGCTTAACTCTAAAGTTTCTAACTATATCGAGAACTTCCCATTTTCCATGACGTCATACACATGTTAAAACATGTGTCTTCTTTCACGTGTTCTGGAAATGCGTGTCCAAAACTGTTTCCTTTGTTTACAAAAGGAATTTTAACCTATATTCCCAGTAACCTATATTTCCAATATGTTAGAAACATGTTTATTAAATTATCTTATAGTTGCATTCTTCAATTGAATTTTCATAACAGAATTGACAATGCACATTCTTTTCTTAAAACTATTTTATCTCTAAACTAAACAATGGTTTGTTTTCACATTCCATTTGCTAATTCTCTCTCGTAATCTATTTATAAACCTAAATTACGAGGTCCGAATTTCGTCTATTCTATTTCATTTTCATTTTAACTAAATCTCTTTATTTTTATACTTACATGAAAAGGGGACAGCCCTTATCATGTAACACTGGGTGAGTTATGAACATTGGTATTGTTCTGTTATATTGTATTATTGTCCGTATTGCATTTATCAATGTGTTAATAAATGTCTATATTTGTACTTGTCTAGTTAGTTATGCTTGTTAAGTATTTTCTGTTTCAGGTTAATTGATATGTGACGGCAATACGTCCAACACAAATATTGGAGGATTTGAATTTAAATGTTACCTTATTTCAATGTAAAATAAGATTTTTATTGTATCGCTTATTAAAATTCAAACAAAATATTGATTATTAATATTTTTAAAACTCAACTGATGAGTTTTGATTGGAATTTGAAAAAAAAACAACATTTTTCCTGATTTTCAGAGACTCATTGGATATATTCAGACTTGCATTTGAATAAAAAAAAAACTTTTCTTAATTTTAATTTTTCTATACATGTGGTTTTATAGGAGTTTTATGAAAATATCATTTCAATAAATACAAAACCTTTTTGTTAGGATTTTAATACTTTAAAACGTTTTGTCAGTCTTTTGCAATGTTCATTGGATAGATTATAGTTCATAATTAAATGAAAGTTTCATGTGAACATTTTTATTAATTAATCTATCTATCTATCTATCTATCTATATATATATATATATATATATAAAGTGAGCGTGTCTGTATGTCTGTCTGTGTGTCTGTATACATTTTCCAATGCAATAACTCTGTCAATTTTCAGTCTACAGATGCAAATTTGGATATATAGGTTACTGAGATTTGAGAAAATCTTTTTAATCCGTTTTCGGCCAGAAATTTTGCTGTTAAGGGGTCAAAGTTCAACGATTTGACCTTTAAAAACTCTACCAAACTCCTCTGCCAATTTTGGATCTAAACACTTGAAATTTTAGATATAGGTTCCTTGGACATAATAACTTGATTTGAGCCCAAAACAATAAATATTAAGGGATCATAATAGGGGTCAAAGTTAAAAACAAATTGACCTCTGCAGTCTCTACCAAATTACTCAGACAATTTCTGGTCTAAACATTTGAAATTTTACATAAAGGGTATTCAGAGATAGAGCAAGCTTTTTAATCGGTTTGGGTCGAAATTTTTAAATGTATGTAAGAAATGTATTTAAGAATTCAGGTGATCGCT
Source organism: Euprymna scolopes (assembly GCF_053919585.1). Classification (NCBI taxonomy): domain Eukaryota; kingdom Metazoa; phylum Mollusca; class Cephalopoda; order Sepiida; family Sepiolidae; genus Euprymna; species Euprymna scolopes. Next base: position 98,476,594 of record NC_136485.1, read on the forward strand.
CATCCCCCTCTCAGTACAGGCCAATAAGTCTCCTGTGCGTCATGAGTAAGTTGCTAGAATCTGTGTTAAATACAGAAGTAATCAACCATCTCAACAAAAATAACCTTCTTAGTGACACTCAATATGGTTTCCGTTCTGCTAGATCTACAGCAGATGTCCTTACAGTTATATCGCATAGGATTAGCAAATCTCTCGACGGTGGCAATCTTTCTAGGGCAATTGCTCTTGACATATCTAAAGCCTTTGATAGGGTATGGCATAAAGGTTTACTTCATAAGATCGCTAGCTATGGTATAGCTGGAAAAGTCTTCTCAATTATTAAATCATTTATCATTTCTTTCTGATAGGTTCATAAGAGTAGTAGTTGAGGGGCAAAAATCATGTGTACATAAAAAATGATGCCTAATCACTTGTACATTGAAAACGATGTCTAATCATTTGTACATCTAAAATGATGTCTAATCCTTTGTACATCCAAAATGATGTCTAATCATTTGTACATTGAAAATTGTGTCTAATCATTTGTACATAGAAAATGATATCTAATCATTTGTACATACAAAATGATGTCTAATCATTTGTACATAGAAAATTATGCCTAATCATTTGTACGTAGACAATGATGTCTAATCATTTGTACATAGAAAATGATGTCTAATCATTTGTACAAAGACAATGATGTCTAATCATTTGTACATACAAAATGATGTCTAATCATTTGTACATAGAAAATGATGTCTAATCATTTGTACATACAAAATGATGTCTAATCATTTGTACATAGAAAACGATGTCTAATCATTTGTACATAGAAAATGATGTCTAATGATTTGTACATAGAAAATGATGTCTAATCATTTGTACATAGAAAATGATGTCTAATCATTTGTACAAAGAAAACAATGTCTAATCTATTGTACATACAAAATGATGTCTAATCATTTGTACATAGAAAACGATGTCTAATCATTTGTACATAGAAAACGATGTCTAATCATTTGTACATAGAAAATGATGTCTAATCATTTGTACATAGAAAACGATGTCTAATCATTTGTACATAGAAAATGATGTCTAATCATTTGTACATACAAAATGATGTCTAATCATTTGTACATACAAAATGATGTCTAATCATTTGTACATAGAAAATGATGTCTAATCATTTGTACACAGAAAACGATGTCTAATCATTTGTACATACAAAATGATGTCTAATCATTTGTACATACAAAATGATGTCTAATCATTTGTACATAGAAAACGATGTCTAATCATTTGTACATAGAAAACGATGTCTAATCATTTGTACATAGAAAACGATGTCTAATCATTTGTACATAGAAAATGATGTCTAATCATTTGTACATAGAAAACGATGTCTAATCATTTGTACATGCAAAATGATGTCTAAACATTTGTACATACAAAATGATGTCTAATCATTTGTACACAGAAAACGATGTCTAATCCTTTGTACATACAAAATGATGTCTAATCATTTGTACATAGAAAACGATGTCTAATCATTTGTACATACAAAATGATGTCTAATCATTCGTACATAGAAAACGATGTCTAATCATTTGTACATAGAAAATGATTCCTAATCATTTGTACAAAGAAAATGATGTCTAATCATTTGTACAAAAAAAATGATGTCTAATCATTCGTACACAGAAAACGATGTCTAATCATTTGTACATACAAAATGATGTCTAATCATTTGTACATACAAAATGATGGCTTATCATTTGTACATAGAAAATAATGTCTAATCATTTGTACATAGAAAATGACGTCTAATCATTTGTACATAGAAAATGACGTCTAATCATTTGTACAAAGAAAATGATGTCTAATTATTTGTACATAGAAAATGATGTCTTATCATTTGTACATACAAAATGATGTCTAATCATTTGTACATACAAAATGATGCCTAATCATTTGAACATAGAAAATGATGTCTAATCCTTTGTACATAGAAAATGATGCCTAATCATTTGTACATAGAAAATGATGTCTAATCATTTGTACATACAAAATGATGTCTAATCATTTGTACATACAAATTAATCCTAATCATTTGTACATACAAAATGATGGCTTATCATTTGTACATAGAAAATAATGTCTAATCATTTGTACATAGAAAATGACGTCTAATCATTTGTACAAAGAAAATGATGTCTAATTATTTGTACATAGAAAATGATGTCTTATCATTTGTACATACAAAATGATGTCTAATCATTTGTACATACAAAATGATGTCTAATCATTTGTACATATAAAATGATGCCTAATCATTTGTACATAGAAAATGATGTCTTATCATTTGTACATAGAAAATGATGTCTAATCATTTGTACATACAAAATGATGTCTAATCATTTGTACATACAAATTAATCCTAATCATTTGTACATAGAAAATGATGTCTAATCATTTGTACATAGAAAATGAGGTCTAATCTTTTGTATATAGAAAATTATGTCTAATCATTTGTACATAGAAAATTATGTCTAATCATTTGTACATAGAAAACGATGTCTAATCATTTGTACATAGAAAATGATGCCTAATCATTTGTACATACAAAATGATGTCTAATCATTTGTACATAGAAAATTGTGTCTAATCATTTGTACATAGAAAATGATGTCTAATCATTTGTACATAGAAAGTGATGTCTAATCATTCGTACATAGAAAATGATGTCTAATCTTTTGTACATAGAAAATGATGTCTAGTCATTTGTACGGAGAAATGATGTCTAATCATTTGTACATAGAAAATGATGTCTAATCTTTTGTACATAGAAAATGATGTCTAATCATTTGTACATAGAAAATGATGTCTAATCATTTGTACATAGAAAATGATGTCTAATCATTTGTACATACAAAATGATGTCTAATCATTTGTACATAGAAAACGATGTCTAATCATTTGTACATAGAAAACGATGTCTAATCATTTGTACATAGAAAACGATGTCTAATCATTTGTACATAGAAAATGATGTCTAATCATTTGTACATAGAAAACGATGTCTAATCATTTGTACATGCAAAATGATGTCTAAACATTTGTACATACAAAATGATGTCTAATCATTTGTACACAGAAAACGATGTCTAATCCTTTGTACATACAAAATGATGTCTAATCATTTGTACATAGAAAACGATGTCTAATCATTTGTACATAGAAAACGGTGTCTAATCATTTGTACCTACAAAATGATGTCTAATCATTTGTACCTAGAAAATGATGTCTTATAATTTGTACAAAGAAAACAATGTCTAATCTATTGTACATACAAAATGATGTCTAATCATTTGTACATAGAAAACGATGTCTAATCATTTGTACATAGAAAACGATGTCTAATCATTTGTACATAGAAAATGATGTCTAATCATTTGTACATAGAAAACGATGTCTAATCATTTGTACATAGAAAATGATGTCTAATCATTTGTACATACAAAATGATGTCTAATCATTTGTACATACAAAATGATGTCTAATCATTTGTACATACAAAATGATGGCTTATCATTTGTACATAGAAAATAATGTCTAATCATTTGTACATAGAAAATGACGTCTAATCATTTGTACAAAGAAAATGATGTCTAATTATTTGTACATACAAAATGATGTCTTATCATTTGTACATACAAAATGATGTCTAATCATTTGTACATACAAAATGATGTCTAATCATTTGTACATACAAAATGATGCCTAATCATTTGTACATAGAAAATGATGTCTAATCATTTGTACATACAAAATGATGTCTAATCATTTGTACATAGAAAATGATGTCTAATCATTTGTACATACAAAATGATGTCTAATCATTTGTACATACAAAATGATGTCTAATCATTTGTACATAGAAAACGATGTCTAATCATTTGTACATAGAAAACGATGTCTAATCATTTGTACATAGAAAACGATGTCTAATCATTTGTACATAGAAAACGATGTCTAATCATTTGTACATAGAAAACGATGTCTAATCATTTGTACATGCAAAATGATGTCTAAACATTTGTACATACAAAATGATGTCTAATCATTTGTACACAGAAAACGATGTCTAATCCTTTGTACATACAAAATGATGCCTAATCATTTGTACATAGAAAACGATGTCTAATCATTTGTACATACAAAATGATGTCTAATCATTTGTACATAGAAAATGATGCCTAATTATTCGTACATAGAAAACGATGTCTAATCATTTGTACATAAAAAATGATGTCTAATCATTTATACATAAAAGTGATGTCTAATAATTCGTACATAGAAAACGATGTCTAAGCATTTGTACATAATAAATAATATCTAATCATTTGTACATAAATAATGATGTCTAATCATTTGTACATACAAAATGATGCGTAATCATTTGTACATAGAAAACGATGTCTAATCATTTGTACATAGAAAATGATGTCTAATCATTTGTACATAGAAAACGATGTCTAATCATTTGTACATAGAAAATGATATCTAATCATTTGTACATAGAAAATGATGACTAATTATTTGTACATAAAAAATGATGCCTCATCATTTGTACATAGAAAATGATATCTATTCATTTGTACATACAGAATGATGTCTAATCATTTGCACCTAGAAAATGATGTCTAATCATTTGCACCTAGAAAATGATGTCTAATCATTTGCACCTAGAAAATGATGTGTAATCATTTGTACATAAAAAGTGATGTCTAATCATTTGTACACGCAAAATGATGTCTAATCATTTGTACATACAAAATGATGTCTAATCATTTGTACATAGAAAACGATGTCTAATCATTTGTACATAGAAAATGATGTCTAATCATTTGTACATAGAAAATGATGTCTAATCATTTGTACATAGAAAATGATGTCTAATCATTTGTACATAGAAAATGATGTCTAATCATTTGTACATAGAAAATGATGTCTAATCATTTGTACATAGAAAATGATGTCTAATCATTTGCACCTAGAAAATGATGCCTAATCATTTGTACATAGAAACGATGCCTAATTATTTTGGCATAGAAAATGATGTCTAATCATTTGCACCTAGAAAATGATGCCTAATCATTTCAACATACAAAATGATGTCTAATCATTTGCACCTAGAAAATGATGTCTAACCATTTGCACCTAGAAAATGATGTCTAATTATTTGCACATAGAAAATGATGTCTAATCTTTTGTACATAGAAAATTATATCTAATCATTTGTACATATAAAATGATGTCTAATCATTTGTACATAGAAAATGATGTGTAATGATTTGCACCTAGAAAATTATGTCTGATCATTTGCACCTAGAAAATGATGTCTAATCATTTGCACATAGAAAATGATGTCTAATCATTTGTACATAGAAAATTATGTCTAATCATTTGTACATAGAAAACGATGTCTAATCATTTGTACATAGAAAATGATGCCTAATCATTTGTACATACAAAATGATGTCTAATCATTTGTACATAGAAAATTGTGTCTAATCATTTGTACATAGAAAATGATGTCTAATCATTTGTACATAGAAAGTGATGTCTAATCATTCGTACATACAAAATTATGTCTAATCTTTTGTACATAGAAAATGATGTCTAGTCATTTGTACGGAGAAATGATGTCTAATCATTTGTACATGGAAAATGATGTCCAATCATTTGTACATACAAAATGATGCCTAATCATTTGTACGTAGAAAACGATGTCTAATCATGTGTACATACAAAATGATGTCTAATCAGTAGTACATAGAAAATGATGCCTAATTATTCGTACATAGAAAACAGTGTCTAATCATTTGTACATAAAAAATGATGTCTAATCATTTGTACATAAAAATGATGTCTAATCATTCGTACATAGAAAACGATGTCTAATCATTTGTACATAGAAAATGATTCCTAATCATTTGTACATAGAAAATGATGTCTAATCATTTGTACAAAGAAAATGATGTCTAATCATTTGTACATACAAAATGATGGCTTATCATTTGTACATAGAAAATAATGTCTAATCATTTGTACATAGAAAATGACGTCTAATCATTTGTACAAAGAAAATGATGTCTAATTATTTGTACATAGAAAATGATGTCTTATCATTTGTACATACAAAATGATGTCTAATCATTTGTACATACAAAATGATGTCTAATCATTTGTACATACAAAATGATGCCTAATCATTTGTACATAGAAAATGATGTCTAATCATTTGTACATAGAAAATTATGCCTAATCATTTGTACATAGAAAATGATGTCTAATCATTTGTACATACAAAAGGATGTCTAATCATTTGTACATACAAATTAATCCTAATCATTTGTACATACAAAATGATGGCTTATCATTTGTACATAGAAAATAATGTCTAATCATTTGTACATAGAAAATGACGTCTAATCATTTGTACAAAGAAAATGATGTCTAATTATTTGTACATAGAAAATGATGTCTTATCATTTGTACATACAAAATGATGTCTAATCATTTGTACATACAAAATGATGTCTAATCATTTGTACATACAAAATGATGCCTAATCATTTGTACATAGAAAATGATGTCTTATCATTTGTACATAGAAAATGATGTCTAATCATTTGTACATACAAAATGATGTCTAATCATTTGTACATACAAATTAATCCTAATCATTTGTACATAGAAAATGATGTCTAATCATTTGTACATAGAAAATGAGGTCTAATCTTTTGTACATAGAAAATTATGTCTAATCATTTGTACATAGAAAATGATGTCTTATTTTTTGTACATACAAAATTATGCCTAATCATTTGTCCATAGAAAATGATGTCTTATTATTTGTCCATAGAAAATGATGTCTAATTATTTGTACATAAAAAATGATGTCTAATCATTTGTACATAGAAAATGATGTCTAATCATTTGTACATAGAAAACGATGCCTAATCATTTGTACATAGAAAATGATGTCTAATCATTTGTACATACAAAATGATGTCTAATCATTTGTACATAGAAAATGATGTCTAATCATTTGTACATAGAAAATGATGTCTAATCATTTGTACATAGAAAATGATGTCTAATCATTTGTACATACAAAATGATGTCTAATCATTTGTACATAGAAAATGATGTCTAATCATTTGTACATACAAAATGATGTCTTATCATTTGTACATACAAAATGATGTCTAATCATTTATACATACAAAATGATGTCTAATCATTTGTACATACAAAATGATGCCTAATCATTTGTACATAGAAAATGATGTCTAATCATTTGTACATACAAAATGATGTCTAATTATTTGTACATACAAATTAATCCTAATCATTTGTACATAGAAAATGATGTCTAATCATTTGTACATAGAAAATGAGGTCTAATCTTTTGTACATAGAAAATTATGTCTAATCATTTGTACATAGAAAATGATGTCTAATTTTTTGTACATACAAAATTATGCCTAATCATTTGTCCATAGAAAATGATGTCTTATTATTTGTCCATAGAAAATGATGTCTAATTATTTGTACATAGAAAATGATGTCTAATCATTTGTACATAGAAAATGATGTCTAATCATTTGTACATACAAAATTATGCCTAATCATTTGTAACTAGAAAACGATGTCTAATCATTTGTACCTACAAAATGATGTCTAATCATTTGTACCTAGAAAATGATGTCTAATAATTTGTACAAAGAAAACAATGTCTAATCTATTGTACATACAAAATGATGTCTAATCATTTGTACACAGAAAACGATGTCTAATCATTTGTACATACAAAATGATGTCTAATCATTTGTACATAGAAAATGATGTCTAATCATTTGTACATACAAAATGATGTCTAATCATTTGTACACAGAAAACGATGTCTAATCATTTGTACATACAAAATGATGTCTAATCATTTGTACATAGAAAATGATGTCTAATCATTTGTACATACAAAATGATGTCTAATCATTTGTACATACAAAATGATGTCTAATCATTTGTACATAGAAAACGATGTCTAATCATTTGTACATAGAAAACGATGTCTAATCATTTGTACATAGAAAATGATGTCTAATCATTTGTACATAGAAAACGATGTCTAATCATTTGTACATGCAAAATGATGTCTAAACATTTGTACATACAAAATGATGTCTAATCATTTGTACACAGAAAACGATGTCTAATCCTTTGTACATACAAAATGATGTCTAATCATTTGTACATAGAAAACGATGTCTAATCATTTGTACATACAAAATGATGTCTAATCATTTGTACATAGAAAATGACGTCTAATCATTTGTACAAAGAAAATGATGTCTAATTATTTGTACATAGAAAATGATGTCTTATCATTTGTACATACAAAATGATGTCTAATCATTTGTACATACAAAATGATGTCTAATCATTTGTACATACAAAATGATGCCTAATCATTTGAACATAGAAAATGATGTCTAATCCTTTGTACATAGAAAATGATGCCTAATCATTTGTACATAGAAAATGATGTCTAATCATTTGTACATACAAAATGATGTCTAATCATTTGTACATACAAATTAATCCTAATCATTTGTACATACAAAATGATGGCTTATCATTTGTACATAGAAAATAATGTCTAATCATTTGTACATAGAAAATGACGTCTAATCATTTGTACAAAGAAAATGATGTCTAATTATTTGTACATAGAAAATGATGTCTTATCATTTGTACATACAAAATGATGTCTAATCATTTGTACATACAAAATGATGTCTAATCATTTGTACATACAAAATGATGCCTAATCATTTGTACATAGAAAATGATGTCTTATCATTTGTACATAGAAAATGATGTCTAATCATTTGTACATAGAAAATGATGTCTAATCATTTGTACATACAAATTAATCCTAATCATTTGTACATAGAAAATGATGTCTAATCATTTGTACATAGAAAATGAGGTCTAATCTTTTGTATATAGAAAATTATGTCTAATCATTTGTACATAGAAAAGGATGTCTAATCATTTGTACATACAAAATTATGCCTAATCATTTGTCCATAGAAAATGATGTCTTATTATTTGTCCATAGAAAATGATGTCTAATTATTTGTACATAGAAAATGATGTCTAATCATTTGTACATAGAAAATGATGTCTAATCATTTGTACATAGAAAATAATGTCTAATCATTTGTACATAGAAAATGATGTCTAATCTTTTGTACATAGAAAATTATGTCTTATCATTAGTACATACAAAATTATGTCTAATCATTTGTACATAGAAAATGATGTCTAATCTTTTGTACATAGAAAATGATGTCTAATCATTTGTACATAGAAAATGATGTCTAATCATTTGTACATAGAAAATGATGTCTAATCATTTGTACATACAAAATGATGTCTAATCATTTGTACATAGAAAACGATGTCTAATCATTTGTACATAGAAAACGATGTCTAATCATTTGTACATAGAAAATGATGTGTAATCATTTGTACATAGAAAACGATGTCTAATCATTTGTACATGCAAAATGATGTCTAAACATTTGTACATACAAAATGATGTCTAATCATTTGTACACAGAAAACGATGTCTAATCCTTTGTACATACAAAATGATGTCTAATCATTTGTACATAGAAAACGATGTCTAATCATTTGTACATAGAAAACGATGTCTAATCATTTGTACCTACAAAATGATGTCTAATCATTTGTACCTAGAAAATGATGTCTAATAATTTGTACAAAGAAAACAATGTCTAATCTATTGTACATACAAAATGATGTCTAATCATTTGTACATAGAAAACGATGTCTAATCATTTGTACATAGAAAACGATGTCTAATCATTTGTACATAGAAAATGATGTCTAATCATTTGTACATAGAAAACGATGTCTAATCATTTGTACATAGAAAATGATGTCTAATCATTTGTACATACAAAATGATGTCTAATCATTTGTACATACAAAATGATGTCTAATCATTTGTACATACAAAATGATGTCTAATCATTTGTACATACAAAATGATGTCTAATCATTTGTACACAGAAAACGATGTCTAATCATTTGTACATACAAAATGATGTCTAATCATTTGTACATACAAAATGATGTCTAATCATTTGTACATACAAAATGATGTCTAATCATTTGTACATACAAAATGATGTCTAATCATTTGTACATAGAAAACGATGTCTAATCATTTGTACATAGAAAACGATGTCTGATCATTTGTACATAGAAAACGATGTCTAATCATTTGTACATAGAAAATGATGTCTAATCATTTGTACATAGAAAACGATGTCTAATCATTTGTACATGCAAAATGATGTCTAAACATTTGTACATACAAAATGATGTCTAATCATTTGTACACAGAAAACGATGTCTAATCCTTTGTACATACAAAATGATGCCTAATCATTTGTACATAGAAAACGATGTCTAATCATTTGTACATACAAAATGATGTCTAATCATTTGTACATAGAAAATGATGCCTAATTATTCGTACATAGAAAACGATGTCTAATCATTTGTACATAAAAAATGATGTCTAATCATTTATACATAAAAGTGATGTCTAATAATTCGTACATAGAAAACGATGTCTAAGCATTTGTACATAATAAATAATATCTAATCATTTGTACATAAATAATGATGTCTAATCATTTGTACATACAAAATGATGCGTAATCATTTGTACATAGAAAATGATATCTAATCATTTGTACATAGAAAATGATGACTAATTATTTGTACATACAAAATGATGCCTAATAATTTGTACATAGAAAATGATGTCTAATCATTTGTACATAGAAAATGATGTCTAATCATTTGCACCTAGAAAATGATGCCTAATCATTTGTACATAGAAACGATGCCTAATTATTTTGGCATAGAAAATGATGTCTAATCATTTGCACCTAGAAAATGATGCCTAATCATTTCAACATACAAAATGATGTCTAATCATTTGCACCTAGAAAATGATGTCTAACCATTTGCACCTAGAAAATGATGTCTAATTATTTGCACATAGAAAATGATGTCTAATCTTTTGTACATAGAAAATTATATCTAATCATTTGTACATATAAAATGATGTCTAATCATTTGTACATAGAAAATGATGTGTAATGATTTGCACCTAGAAAATTATGTCTGATCATTTGCACCTAGAAAGTGATGTCTAATCATTTGCACATAGAAAATGATGTCTAATCATTTGTACATAGAAAATTATGTCTAATAATTTGTACATAGAAAACGATGTCTAATCATTTGTACATAGAAAATGATGCCTAATCATTTGTACATACAAAATGATGTCTAATCATTTGTACATAGAAAATTGTGTCTAATCATTTGTACATAGAAAATGATGTCTAATCATTTGTACATAGAAAGTGAGGTCTAATCATTCGTACATACAAAATTATGTCTAATCTTTTGTACATAGAAAATGATGTCTAGTCATTTGTACGGAGAAATGATGTCTAATCATTTGTACATGGAAAATGATGTCCAATCATGTGTACATACAAAATGATGTCTAATCATTAGTACATAGAAAATGATGCCTAATTATTCGTACATAGAAAACTGTGTCTAATCATTTGTACATAAAAAATGATGTCTAATCATTTGTACATAAAAATGATGTCTAATCATTCGTACATAGAAAACGATGTCTAATCATTTGTACATAGAAAATGATTCCTAATCATTTGTACAAAGAAAATGATGTCTAATCATTTGTACAAAGAAAATGATGTCTAATCATTTGTACATACAAAATGATGGCTTATCATTTGTACATAGAAAATAATGTCTAATCATTTGTACATAGAAAATGACGTCTAATCATTTGTACAAAGAAAATGATGTCTAATTATTTGTACATAGAAAATGATGTCTTATCATTTGTACATACAAAATGATGTCTAATCATTTGTACATACAAAATGATGTCTAATCATTTGTACATACAAAATGATGTCTAATCATTTGTACATACAAAATGATGCCTAATCATTTGTACATAGAAAATGATGTCTTATCATTTGTACATAGAAAATTATGTCTAATCATTTGTACATACAAAATGATGTCTAATCATTTGTACATACAAATTAATCCTAATCATTTGTACATAGAAAATGATGTCTAATCATTTGTACATAGAAAATGAGGTCTAATCTTTTGTACATAGAAAATTATGTCTAATCATTTGTACATAGAAAATGATGTCTAATTTTTTGTCCATAGAAAATGATGTCTTATTATTTGTCCATAGAAAATGATGTCTTATTATTTGTCCATAGAAAATGATGTCTAATTATTTGTACATAGAAAATGATGTCTAATTATTTGTACATAGAAAATGATGTCTAATCATTTGTACATAGAAAATGATGTCTAATCATTTGTACATAGAAAACGATGCCTAATCATTTGTACATAGAAAATGATGTCTAATCATTTGTACATAGAAAATGATGTCTAATCATTTGTACATAGAAAATGATGTCTAATCATTTGTACATAGAAAATGATGTGTAATCATTTGTACATAGAAAATGATGATTAATCATTTGTACATACAAAATGATGTCTAATCATTTGTACATACAAAATGATGTCTTATCATTTGTACATACAAAATGATGTCTAATCATTTGTACATACAAAATGATGTCTAATCATTTGTACATACAAAATGATGCCTAATCATTTGTACATAGAAAATGATGTCTTATCATTTGTACATAGAAAATGATGTCTAATCATTTGTACATACAAAATGATGTCTAATCATTTGTACATACAAATTAATCCTAATCATTTGTACATAGAAAATGATGTCTAATCATTTGTACATAGAAAATGAGGTCTAATCTTTTGTACATAGAAAATTATGTCTAATCATTTGTACATAGAAAATGATGTCTAATTTTTTGTACATACAAAATTATGCCTAATCATTTGTCCATAGAAAATGATGTCTTATTATTTGTCCATAGAAAATGATGTCTAATTATTTGTACATAGAAAATGATGTCTAATCATTTGTACATAGAAAATGATGTCTAATCATTTGTACATAGAAAACGATGCCTAATCATTTGTACATAGAAAATGATGTCTAATCATTTGTACATACAAAATGATGTCTAATCATTTGTACATAGAAAATGATGTCTAATCATTTGTACATAGAAAATGATGTCTAATCATTTGTACATAGAAAATGATGTCTAATCATTTGTACATAGAAAATGATGTCTAATCATTTGTACATAGAAAATGATGTCTAATCATTTGTACATACAAAATGATGTCTAATCATTTGTACATAGAAAATAATGTCTAATCATTTGTACATAGAAAATAATGTCTAATCATTTGTACATAGAAAATGATGTCTAATCTTTTGTACATAGAAAATGATGTCTAATCATTAGTACATACAAAATTATGTCTAATCATTTGTACATAGAAAATGATGTCTAATCTTTTGTACATAGAAAATGATGTCTAATCATTTGTACATAGAAAATGATGTCTAATCATTTGTACATAGAAAATGATGTCTAATCATTTGTACATACAAAATGATGTCTAATCATTTGTACATAGAAAATGATGTCTAATCATTTTTACATAGAAAATGATGCCTAATCATTTGTACATAGAAAATGATGTCTGATCATTTGTACATAGAAAATGATGTCTAATCATTTGCATCTAGAAAATTATGTCTAATCATTTGTACATAGAAAATGATGCCTTATTATTTTCACCTAGAAAATGATGTGTAATCATTTTCCCCTAGAAAATGATGTGTAATCATTTGTATCTAGAAAATGATGACTAATCATTTGCACCTAGAAAATGATGTCTAATCATTTGCACCTAGAAAATTATGTCTAATCATTTGCACCTAGAAAATTATGTCTAATCATTTGCATCTAGAAAATGATGTCTAATCATTTGCACTTAGAAAATTATGTATAATTATTTGTATCTAGAAAATGGTAACTAGTGGTTTTCTTTTCTGAAATATCGAAATATGATGAAAAAATTGCTCCAAATATGATTGATATAGAAATTTGGACAATTCTTTTGGAGTATTTATTCTGTTATAAGAATCCCTCTATCGATCCAGTAGATATCTCACTTGTGATGCAATTCTCTATCTATATAAGAGCCAGGTACGTCCAAGGATGAAGTACTGTTGCCACATCTGGACAGGAGCTGCTAGAAAAACCTATGCTGCCCTGATAGAATTCAAAATATACTTCGTAGCCTCGTTGGGGGATGTCCTTTTTTCTTCCCTGTAACGTCTTTCTCACAGAAGAGGTGTTGAGAGTTTGTCTCTGTTTTATCGTTCTTTTCATGGCAAGTGCTCGGCTGAGCTCCAATCTACGGTCCCCCCTTGTCAAACTTTCACAAGAAACACCCGTCTAGCAGAAATCACTATCAATAATTTCCCCCACTCTTTATCTGTACCTAAACCTAAATGTAGATTCCATGAACAAAGCTTCTTTCTTAGAACTACACGTCCTATGGAATTGTCTTCCGTTTTCCTGCTTTCCAGCTGATTACAATATGGTTGTCTTCAAGTTTAACATAAACAAGTGTTTGATGAGCCGTGCCATATAAGTTAACAAATTCACCAAATTTCCATTTCTAACGATTACTATATTGTCCAATTTCTACTGTATACTCTTATCCTTGAGTGGCTTTAAGACCTTGATAAGTGGTGATGCCCATGTAAAAACAGAAACAAAAAAACATGCTTTTATGTGAGTGATGTCTGCGGATTAATTGAGTTGCAAAACTAGTAATGTCTTGTGTATGGTTGTCTTCACTCTTATTGTAAGTATTGTACTCAGGTCTCTAGGTTCAAATAGCCAGAGGTCAATTACTGCCTTTTTACAGAAATTAATCCAAGCTGCAAGTAATATCCAACAATCGAGAATGATTAAGTAATAAATGTATTATTTAATTAATTATTATGGTTTGAACAAATAATTAAGAATTCTGTGTTATTAAACCAACACTTGGTGTTTTTTCTGCCAGATTGATTCTGTTTGGTATCCACAATTACATGAAAATAGTAGTTACTATGCAGTTTTGATTTTGGTGTGTATATCATTTTATATTCATTCTTTATTCCTGATTTGAATAAAACCCTGAAACACGCTTACATTATGCACACAATCGCACAAAAATCTTATCACTAAGCATTCAATAAGCTGAGTTATGATAATCGATACTATATATTTTTACTACATAAAAAAAAACGTTATTTTAATTGGAATTCATTATTGAGATGAGTAGTGTTTCATTAATTTTATTTATTGCTGACTATTATCCTCATCTTTTTCTTAGTTGTTTCACGACGTTTCGGCCAACTATTCCTCTGGCCTTCCTCAGGTGGTAACCGCGACGGATAGGAACTCTGAATCTCCTGACTGCATTCACTGCTTTCCGTAGTTGTTGTCGTCTCACCACGTTTTTTGGCCAAGTAAACCTCTGGCCGGCTTTGGGTAGGATTGAAACCGCTATCTTCAGGCAATTCTCAAAAGGCAGTAATTGCAGTGGATGCAGTCAGGAGATTCAGAGTTCCTATCTGTCGCGATTACCACCTGACGAAGGGCAGAGGAATAGTTGGCCGAAACGTCGTGAAACTAAGAAAAAGATGAGGATAATAGTCCGAAATAAATAAAATTGAAAAAAAAGACGTCTGTAGAAATCCTGTGTCTTTTTACTCAATGTATGTAGCACTGTTCATATGCATGAAATTTATTTTGTACTTACTCTTCTTAAAGGAATATTTTCTAATAGCAAATTGTAAATTTTAGTAACAATTACGTTTTTTTGTAGACTGATATTTCTTATTGCATTTTAATCCATTTATGGCATTCCTTCCACCCAAAACGCTTTGAAGCCTTCAGTATACTTATTGGTTCAGAGGAAGATCAATTGGTGAAGTGGAAGATCAATAGACTGAAGGTTCATTTTTTTTTTAATATTAAAATCTATTTTTTATAAAATTTGTTTACGTTTCTGAATTTTTGAGATGAGGATTATTCATATTTTTTGGATTCTTCAGATTACCGTTCTCATCTTCAGTGTATTTTCACAACCTTCAGTCGATGTAATTGCCGATCTTCTTCAGGTGTATCTTGTCGAATTTGCTGAATCTGCACAGAACTTTGAATAGAACCCTTTATTTAATCTGCAAGGCTAGCATGCTCTCGTTCTGTGCTAAATTATTCGCAATTATATTTTGAGTGACGTCTGCACTGAGGATCCATGGCATAGTAGATAAAGTTCTTGGTAAATTCACTTGCAAAATTACACTCTTCTGGAAGGCGAAGGTTCGATCCTCAGTGCAGGCGACACTCAAAATACAATTGCAAATTACTTAGGACTTCTATTCAGTGATGAAATGAAAACATGCTACCCTGATAGATTAAATAAAGGGTTCTGTTCGAAATTCTGTGAAGGTTCCTAAGTTCAACAAAAACATTCCTGAGTTCGACAGGATACACCTGAAGAAGGTCGAAAATTACATCAACCGAAATGTGAAAATAACACTCAAGATAAAAAAAAATAGTCTGAATAATTCTAATAATACAAAGTTTGTTTACCTTCTATATATTAGTGTTTAGAGGACTGGTGATGCTCGAAGTTGTATGTTCCAAAAAAGTCAAGTATAAATCCTAGTACTGAGCAATATTATGAGAAAGGGAGATAATGTGAAAATGATTGCCTTCCTCTGCACTTGATTGAAATAGAATTGAATGATTGAAATTGATTTCTATAGAAATAGAAATTTATGCATTAGCAATTTGAAGATCTCCAGAATTATCAATAAGAATAACCATTTACAAAGAATTAAACATCATAACTGGCTAAAATACCCGATATGAGCAAATATGTCATTTCTTTTTTGCAAATATTGTACTTGAGACTACAGAAAAATTCTTGTTGATTCTTTTCAAAAGAATATTAGCAAAATTTGCACTTTTTCAGAAATATCTAATTTTTTCCAAAATTCATCAAAAGTTTTGAATAAAACTTGTTTATGTATATATGATTAAGTTTATGGTAACCTTAGAAAAAAATCAGTTTACCTCCCCCCCTTCAAATTGTCGAAAAATTTATTTTGCAATTTATTGTAAATTTATTTGTTTTGTGAATAAAAACTGTTGCATTTTTTAATAAGGGCAGATCATTCTTTAGGTAAGAAAAATCTCAAATGGAATTTAAAATTTTTGACATATTTAAAATTTTTGACATATTTTTATTATTAAATTTCCCTTGCTGCAACCACTTTGATTTTTTTGACTTTTCAGCATCAACTATTGAAAGTATTGTTGAATGTATGTCATTTTTTAATGAAACCTTTTTAGTTTTTTTCAAAATTAAACATCATGATTGGCAGTTGTTTCTGATTAAATTAGTGTCAAGCCAGAAAAAAACCTATAATATGGACTCTATGAGGCTGAAATCGATAAGAATTGCGATTTTTTTTTTTTTTTTACTAATATCTAAAATTTTAGCATCAAAAATTCATAATGAATGGTTGCTTCAAGTATGGGCGATCATAAAAAATTGTGTTGGTCCCAACAAGATGGTAGTCTGGTCAAATGAGTAAAAAAATGCAATATTTTACTCATTTGATCAAACTATCATGTTTTTCAAGATTTCTTGGCTGGAGTTAAGCTCCCTTACCGGTGTACTCATGTTTTGTCAGATGTAAATAAAGACGCCATTTTTATAGAAGCTGATCTGTCGTTATGTGTTATTCAATCTATTGACATCCTCGATAATGACACATGGTGGCTGCGAGTGGGATAAAGATATGTCTAAGTAAGATGTACAAAAGGATAAGAAGCGGAAAGTTATTTGCAGAAACAGATAAGTAACTTTATTGTTCTTGTTTAAAATTGTAATTCGTACGTACGTCACGTGGAGAAAAAAAAAAAAAAAATGTTGGAAGGAAGCATGGAAGAAACAAACAGACCAGTGGCTGGCATAAGACCACCAGCACCCTTATGTATGGAAGATAATTTATCGGCGAACTGGAAGTTGTTTAAACTGAAATGGCATAACTACGCCATTATTATGTGTTTGACGAGACAGTCATTACAATATCAAACGGCACTTTTGCTTCACACGTTGGGAGATGACGCATTGAAAGTTTACTACGGATTTCAATTTCTAACACCTGAGGATGAAAGAACACCCACCGAAATTATTCAGGCATTCGATAAATACGCTATAGGGGAAACGAATGAAACCTACGAGCGTTACGTATTTCATTCTAGAAAGCAAGGAGGATCAGAGACTGTGGAATCCTTTATTACGGCACTTCGGACGTTAGTAAAAACGTGCAATTTTTGTGACAATTGCGTTTCATCAGTACTCAGAGATCAGGTAGTGCTGGGAATACACAACCCCCAGACACAAGCTGAATTATTGAAAATAAGACAGTTAGACTTACAAAAATGTATTGACATTTGTAAGCTGTCTGAAAATGCCACGGTCCAGTCCAGAATCCTAAAGCCTGAAGGAGTGAATAAGGTTGATTTTAAACCGAGGAGAAAGACATCGGCACAAACTGACAGAGATTACTGGGCGTGTGCACTGCGGCATGGACCGAGAAAAGAGTTATGTGCTGCATTTGGCAAGACCTGTTATCAATGTAATGGGAAAAACCACTTTGCTGCAAAATGCAAAGTATCAAGGAAAAAGAAGGAGCAGGCTGTCAAAACCCAATATGAGGACCAGGAAAACGACAGTAGTAGTTCAGACTATGGACAGGTAGACAACATAACGATTAAGGAAAAGGTGAATGCTGTGAGTCAAGAGGTGATAAAGGCGGAAATGATGGTGAAAAGAAAACCAATTGCTTTTCAGCTCGATAGTGGAGTGTCCGTGAACATATTGAATGTGAAACACGTGATTGGAAAAACACTGGAACATTCAAATAAGACCCTTGTCATGTGGAATGGAGCAGAAGTGAAGCCGTTAGGAGAGTGTCGAGTTAAAATGATAAACCCCAAAATTGGACAGAAATATGCAGTTAAGTTTGTCATTGTGAAAGAGGATTTCCATCCCTTACTGGGAGCAAATGCAATCCAGAAAATGGAACTCGTCACAATCAATAACGACAAATTCAAAATGGTCGCCAAAGTTTCCCAAATGAATGAATTCAGCACTTAGTACTCGGACAGCATTATCAATGACTTCAGAGATGTATTCAAGGAAGAATTGAGTCAATTACCAGGAGAGGTACATTTGCAGGTGGATCCAGGAGTAACACCAAATGTTGCAGCAATGTGGAGAATACCAGTGGCACTTAAAGACAAGCTAAAAGTCGAGTTGGAAAAACTGGTTAAAAAGAATGTTATTGAACCAGTGAGCGACCCAACACCATGGGTAAGTGTGTTAGCACTGGTAACTAAGAAAAATGGAAGCCTGCGGATATGTATAGACCCAAGACCACTGAATAAGGCTCTGAAGAGGGAACATTTTCAGTTACCTACACTGGACGATTTACTACCAGAACTGGCTGACAGCAAGGTATTTTCTACCCTGGATCTACGAGATGGATTCGGGCATGTAAAATTAGACAAAGTCAGCAGTCGCTTAACAACATTTGCTACACCATACGGTAGGTTCCGGTGGAAGGTTTTACCTTTCGGTATTTCTCCGGCTCCAGAGATATTTCAAAAGACCCTTTTTAACAATGTGTATGATTTGGAGGGGGTGGTTAACAAAGCGGATGATCTTCTGGTGATTGGGAAGGGTAAAACAATGGAAGAAGCAACAATTGATCATGACCTAAAACTCAGGAAACTGTTGCAGAGATGTCGTGATCGCGGGATGCGATTGAATGCTGGAAAATTGAACTTACGACAAACGTCTATATCTTTCCTGGGACACATAATAACCAGTGATGGTTTACTTCCTGATCCTGGGAAGGTAAGAGCCATAAAAGAGATGCCGTGTCCAACAGATGTGAAAGGAGTGCAACGATTGGTTGGATTCGTGAATTACCTGGCAAAATTTCTACCACACATATCTGATGTGATGGCCCCAATTCGAGAAGGCTGCTTGAACTGCGCTCAGCCACGAAGGAAGACAGAAGCATGCAGCAGTTACAGCAAGTAATTCTGGAAGGATGGCCAGAAGAAAAAATACATCTTGACCTAGAGGTGAGACCATATTTTAACATGCGGAATGAAATGACGGTGCAAGATGGTTTAATTTTCAGAGGAAACCGGGTAGTGGTTCCACTGACACAGCGGGCGGTGTTGAAAGAAAAGCTGCATTCCACACACCTGGGAGTAGAAGGATGTTGCAGAAGAGCAAGAGAATGTTTGTATTGGCCAAATATGAACAGTGACATCAAAGACTATGTGTCAAAGTGCTTCACATGTAGAAAATATGAAATGGCCAACCCGGCAGAACCATTAATGGTTCATGAAGTTCCTGACAGACCCTGGGCGAAAGTGGGAGTAGATCTCTTTAAGTTTGCAGATAGAGACTATCTGTGCACAGTTGATTATATGAGCAACTTCTGAGAAATTGATCATCTTCTCAATTCACAAGCAAAGACAGTGATAACTAAACTTAAACACCATTTTGCACGACATGGAATACCAGATCAGGTCGTAACTGATAATGGGCCTCAGTTTAGTAGCCAGGAATTTTCTACCTTTGCAAAAAAGTGGTGTTTTACACATACACCTGTCAGTCCATACAATAGCAAGGCAAATGGCAAAGTGGAATCTGCGGTAAAGATAGCAAAGAACCTTTTCCGGAAAGCGATGGACGATAAGGCTGATCCATACCTAGCAATGTTGGATCACAGGAATACGCCAGCCAAAGGTCTCTTATCACCAGCTCAGAAGCTGATGTCAAGGAGAACAAAAACACTTCTCCCAACCAGGGAGGATTTACTCAAGCCAGAATTGCCCAAAAATCTGAGAAAATCTTGCAGCAGGCAAGAACATTCTTTCAACCACAAAGTAAAACCACTTAAACCATTGTATCCTGGAGATGTAGTACGGATGAAACCACACATAAATGGTCAAAAAGAGTGGAGGAAAGCTGTTGTATGAAGGAGACTGGATGAGCGATCATACCATGTAAAAGTGGATGGGGACTTATATCGACGGAATAGAGTAGATTTGAAGAAAACTGCAGAGACACCCCCACTCACATCAGGAATACACCAGCCATATGAAGTGCAGAGCGAGTTACCCAAGAATACCGGGCAGAGTACAGAAGAGATATGTAACTCAGAACCACCTGAATATGAAGGTGAAATAAGAGAAAACCTCAACCCGACCCCATCCCCAACAAAACCAAGTCCGGAAAGGTTGTAAACAACATGGTCAGGAAGAATAATAAGAGATCCTGTGAGATTCAAGGATTTCACAACATAAGTAATCCCTGTTAGGTAGGAGGGTAGTCAGCCCAAGGAATGCCTAGATCACTGTGTTTTGTAGACTGTTTTAATTCTTATCAGACTTTTTGTTGTGTTTTTTTTTGTTTTGTTTTGTTTGTCTTTATCTTCTGTTTTTATTATTGAGAAAAGGGAAGATGTTGCATGAGGGACTGAACAAGAGTTTTCACCGGCTGGAGTTACGCCCCCTTACCGGTGTACTCATGTTTTGTCAGATGTAAATAAAGACGCCATTTTTATAGAAGCTGATTTGTCGTTATGTCTTATTCAATCTTGTAGAGTCAAAGAAAATGAAGGGAGGAAGCGCCCATGTGTCTGCGCGTCATGCCTTACCTTGGAACGCTCCTACGGTGTGCGTACGTGCATGGCCGAAACATGAAAGAAATTCCAAAATGGCGCCATCCTCATCTTGTAGATTGTGCGATCATCACTGGGCCCCACGTAACTGTTCTTTGGCTGCTGATTGTCCGAGGACGAACGCCGGAAGGATAAAAGGAGTGTGTTTGGAACATGGGGGTGTCTTTTCTAGGATCGACGTCAGTGTGATCGTATCGGTGAACTGCTGCAGCTTTAAGAGTACCTTAGTGTGTGTGTGATTTTTTGGGACTTGCTCGTCTGCTGACTTTACAGGACTTTCTTTTCTGCTGATTCTACAGGACCTGCCCTTCTGCAGAACTTGGAACAAAACTTCAAGCCTTTTCTTTCTTTTCACACGTAGTCGCCTAAAAAGGTAGAATCCGACTTACTTGTGAAACGGCTTTAAGCTATTTCGGCGAAATGGGGGAAAAAATTGACCTCAAATTAATACCGGAGTTCGATGGATCAACCCCGGTACTTGACTGGGTGGAAAAGTTGGAGTTACATTGTGTTTTGTCTGGCATAAAGAACTTTGAACGTGTTGTCCCTCTGCACTTGTCCGGCGGCGCCTTTGCCGTGTATCAACAGCTCAGCCATGAGGGCAAACAGGACTATGAGACAATTAAGGCAGCGCTGTTCAAGGCGTTTGCGATTGACCCCGCCACTGCTTGGGAGCAACTTGAGGCAAGGACCCTACGTCTGGGCGAAACGGTCGATGTATACTTGGCAGAACTGATCAAGTTAACGGTCTTGTTTGGTGGACTGCCCGAGCGGGCCTTAGCATGCAAATTCCTAGCAGGACCCCCGACAGAAGCAAAGCGACTATTACGAGCCAGCGCAAGTGCGGATTCGTTGCCCCTTAATGACCTAGTGGATCGGGCCAGGACTGTAATGAAGAATTATTCCGAGATGAGAGAACCGGTAATTGCTGCTGCCCGGTCCACGCCGAATGATAAGAAACCGTATCAGGGACCCGGTCCACGTGGCGGAATCATATGCTACAAATGCAATGGACAGGGCCATATTGCAAGGAACTGCCAGCAGCAACCAACGGCCGTTCACTGCTACCGGTGTAAGGAAGCCGGCCATATAGCTCAAGACTGTCCGGGAAATGGAACCGGGGACAAGGTGTCAGCGTCAACCTCTTCCCCACACAGAAATTAAATGAGACGCTGCCGATCGTTTCAATATATGTCAACGAAACACTGCGCTCAGCACTCTGCGACTCCGGGTGCTCCCGCACTATCATATGTGCAGATCTCTGCCACACTTGGAGAAAGAAGAACGTCCGAGTGACTACCATCAGTGGAAAGACGCGCACATGTTGCAGGGTGGGCAGCGTAAACATTCAGACGAAAAATGGAATCTCCGCTAACCTAGAGACGCTGGTGGTACCAGAAAAACCCCTGAGTTTTGACCTGCTCCTAGGATATGATGCCATCAGAGCTCTTGGTAGCGTCTACATAACGGCGACGGGGGCGGTACATTTTCAGGAGAAAGCCCCAGTGTGTGCTGCACTAAAGATCGACCAACCAGACTTCAGCGTCGAATTTGACGAGCAAAAGAGGGCCTGGACTGCCTCATGGAAGTGGTCAGAAGACCGAGAACCGGCCAAACTGCAAAATGGCATAACGGAATACCATGTGCCCGACCACATGAGGCCCGCGTACAAAGAAGAACTTCGCAGATGGATCGAGGATGGGTGGTTGATTCCCTACCCCTACAAAAAACTTGGACCCCCCCAAGGGTCTGATCCCATTAATGGCAGTTGCTCAACAGAACAAAGCAAAAGTCAGGCCGGTGATGGATTACCGAGAACTGAACTCATATGTTGATGCGTTCACAGGCGATGCCGACGTGTGTGCTAGCAAACTGCGAGAATGGCGCCAGCTGGGTTCTAATGTGTCCCTGTTGGACCTTAGAAGGGCATATCTGCAGGTCCGGGTTAGCGAGACACTGTGGCCGTTTCAGACGGTAGTGTTTTCTGGTAGAAGGTATTGCCTCACGCGACTGGGCTTTGGGCTGAACGTTGCGCCCCAAATCATGAAGACGATCGTCAGTGCTGTATTGTCACAGGATAAGACCGTAAAAGAGGGGACATCAGCATACCTTGACGACATATACGTGAATGAAGACGTTGTGCCATCATTACGTGTGAGGGCTAAGCTTGCCGAACTTGGACTGATTTGTAAGGATCCAGAATGCTTGGAGGATGGCGCTCGTGTTTTGGGGTTGAGCGTTCAACAGGAGCGAGGGACCTTGAGGTGGGAGCGTGGAACTGCAGTCCCCGAAGTGCCCCATATCCTCACGAGGCGGGCCATATTTTCCCTGTGTGGAAAACTGGTAGGACACTTGCCAGTATGTGGATGGACCCGGGTCGCAACAGCCAGCATGAAGAGGAGGGCGAGTGCAGTTACCAAAGGCTGGGATAACGAGACGGTGGACAATCTGTTGCTTCGCATGGTAAAAGAAACCATCACAAGAGTAAAGCAGGAGGACCCCGCTAAAGGAGATTGGTGCGTCCAGGGAGACAGACTAAATGTGTGGGTGGATGCGAGCTCCCTCGCGATCGGGGCACTATTGGAGATGAACGGGTCTGTGATTGAGGACGCCTGCTGGTTGCGACCACTGGATGATGCTGCTCACATCAACCTAGCGGAGTTGGATGCGGCGATAAAGGGAGTAAATATGGCACTCCAGTGGAAGGTTAAAGAATTGTGCTTACACACAGATTCGCTGTGCGTGTACCACTGGATAGTTGACACACTAACAGGCAAAGCGAGAGTGCGCACCAAGGCGGCTACCGAAATGCTAATCAGACGAAGGTTGGAGACACTAAGGAAGTTGGTGGAAGAGTACAACCTATCGGTGAACGCGGTGCTTGTCGCTTCCACCCGCAATCTTGCAGATAAACTCACCCGTGTGCCCCAGAGGTGGTTCGACGCAATGAAGAAAGAAGCCGAACCAGGATCGTTATGTGCTGCCTCTATTGAGGAGACGGATGAAATCAAGAGGGTACACCACGACACTGGACACCCCGGAGTGAGACGGACATATTATTTCGCACACTTAACCAACCCGTCAGTGTCCAAAAACAGAGTAGAATCAGTGGTCAAGGAATGCCAAATATGCCAGTCAATCGACCCTGCTCCCACCAAATGGCAGAAAGGTCGGCTGGAAATCGACGGGACTTGGAGCCAGCTGGGCATGGACATAACCTACTATGGTGGTCAGCACTTCCTCACACTAATCGATTGCGGACCGACGAGGTTTGTGATCTGGCGACTGTTAACAAGACAGGACTCGGCTAGTGTCATCCGCCAATTAGAGTCTATATTTTACGAGCGGGGGCCACCCGAAGAGATTCTCACGGACAACGACACAGCCTTTTGCAGTGGGGAATTCAGGCATTTCATGGACGAGTGGGGGACCCGGCTTAGACACAGGTGTGCGTATGTGCCGAGTGGCAACGGTATAGCAGAGTGGTGCCACCGAAGTGTGAAACGGATAGCAGCAAGGAAGCAATGCACGATTGCGGAGGCGGTGTGTAGAGTCGAAGAAAATGAAGGGAGGAAGCGCCCACATGTCTGCGCGTCATGCCTTACCTTGGAACGCTCCTACGGTGTGCGTACGTGCATGGCCGAAACATGAAAGAAATTCCAAAATGGCGCCGTCCTCATCTTGTAGATTGTGCGATCATCACTGGGCCCCACGTGACCGTTCTTTGGCTGCTGATTGTCCGAGGACGAACGCCGGAAGGATAAAGGGAGTGTGTTTGGAACATGGGGGTGTCTTTTCTAGGATCGACGTCAGTGTGATCGTATCGGTGAACTGCTGCAGCTTTAAGAGTACTTTAGTGTGTGTGTGATTTTTTGGGACTTGCTCGTCTGCTGACTTTACAGGACTTTCTTTTCTGCTGATTCTACAGGACCTGCCCTTCTGCAGAACTTGGAACAAAACTTCAAGCCTTTTCTTTCTTTTCACACGTAGTCGCCTAAAAAGGTACATCCTCGATAATGACACAGTTCTTAGAGGACCCAAGTATTGATTATAGGAAATTTATTTTTCAAGAACTATTTATCGATGGAAAACAATATCTTAGGACTGTTTCCCTAGATAATGATAGCGTGGTCATTTTACAGTCCAATTTTAACAAAATTTTGTTGACTGTCCTCTTAAATAATCTAATTTGGATCAATTTTCTCAACCATTGTTAATTTATGTTGTTGTTTCACTGTTCTGGCACTCCCTTATCCTCGAGTGGCTTATGAACCTTGATAAACGTTTATTCATTAATACATAAAAACTGAAAACTTATACTCCCTTCATACTTCGGCAAGTGAGTCTAAATATGAAGTAAACATAGATTTCAAATCGTACTAATTTTATTCAAACAATTAGGTGTGAACCTCGCAAATATCTGAGATGATGATAATGTTGATTATTATTATTATTATTATTATTATTAATGAAGGAGAATAAAATAAAATAAAATAGCTTGGACCAAGTAAAGAATAGATATCCAGTAGCAGAAGACGAAAACTG
The DNA here is from genome assembly GCF_053919585.1 of Euprymna scolopes. Classification (NCBI taxonomy): domain Eukaryota; kingdom Metazoa; phylum Mollusca; class Cephalopoda; order Sepiida; family Sepiolidae; genus Euprymna; species Euprymna scolopes. The sequence continues at coordinate 98,503,109 of NC_136485.1, forward strand.
GCGCACAGTTCAAGTGACACCGGTTGTTCGACCTTGACATTGCCGTTGGTTGTTTGTAAACACGTCAAATAGCAGACATGGTCGAATGTTCGCGAGCAGGATTTTAAAAAAAAATTATTTACAAAACCTTTTAAGATTTAAAAGATAAATAATATATTTACAATAAATTTTTTAAATATTAAATAGTTACATAACTTTTCAGGATTAAAAAAATATTTCTTAACGCAAAAAAAAAAAATGTAAGTAACAAAACAAATGTATTTAAACAAAATATATTTAAATAAATGAGTGTCTTTCTGAGTGCGTTTTTTAATATATTTACAGAACTTTTTAATAAAACTAATAACAATAATTATAATAAAAATAAATAAATCCATAAAGGACCAAGTAAAGATTAGATACCCTGTAGCAGAAGATGAAGATTGGCGAACATTTCATGTGACACCGGTTGTTCGACCTTGACATTGCCGGTGGTTGTTTGTAAACACGTCAAATAGCAGACGTGGTCGAATTTTCACGAAGAAGATTTTTTAAAATATATTTACAAAACTTTTTTTTTTTAATATTAAATATTTACAAAACTTTTAAGGATTAAAAAAAACTTTTTTCTATTTACACAAAACTTTTTAATGTAAATAACAAAACAAACGTATTTAAAATGGGTGTCTTTCTGAATGCGTTTTTGTTCTTTAATATATTCATAGAACTTTTTAATAAAACTAATAACAATAATAATAAAAATAAATGAAAGAAAGAATTCGCTTTATTAATTACAAACATTAACTGAGAATTTCGGGTGCTAAAACTTACTTGTATTTGCCCTTGTTGGAGAAGTAAGTAAATAGCGAGTTTTTTTGTTTTTTTTTTAAATAAAAATAAAAGTTTTAAAGATTTGTATCTTGTGATACTACATTTCATCTTTATAAAACTAAAAGTTTTAAAAAGACATGTGAATAAAATAATATATTTTTAATTTTCGATTGTTTATACTTGTGATTTTATTATGCATAAAAATTGCCTCAGTCTAGAAGGATTTCTCCTTCACTGACATAGATCGCACTTTCGATAAATATTGAATTGTAACACACACACACACACACACACATCTTGGTCGCAAGAATTCGCAAAAATCTAAACAAATCAATTATTTGATATTTGTTTCTTCCACTAAAAAGTTTGTTTTCAATAATTTTATTTAAAAGATTTAAAAAATATATATTTTTAATAGAGAGAAGAGATCAGCATCCGAAATTCTCGTTAAAACATCAGTTTTTAATGTTTTGTGATTAATATAACTCATTCTTGTTATTTCTTTATTTTTATCATAATTATAATTATTATTAGTTTTATTAAAAAGTTCTGTAAATATATTTTTTAAAAAAAGCACTCGGAAAGACACCCATTTATTTAAATATATTTTGTTTAAATACGTTTGTTTTTTTACTTACATTAAAAAGGTTTGTGTAAATAGAAAAAAAGTTTTTTTAATCCTTAAAAGTTTTGTAAATATTTAATATTAAAAAATGTTTTGTAAATATATATTTTTTCTTTTAAATTTTAAAAAGTTTCGTAAATATATTTAAAAAAATCTTGCTCGCGAACATACGACCATGTCTGCCATTTATTTACAAACAACCACCGGCAGCGGCAATGTCAAGGTCGAACAACCGGTGTCACTTGAACTGTTCGCCAATCTTCATCTTCTACTATGGGATATCTAATCTTTACTTGATCCTAAATAAATCAATAGAATGAGCTATATTAATTACAAACATTATAATTGAGAATTTCGGATGCTAAAACTTACTTATATTTAATTTGCCCTTGTGGAGAAGTAAGCAAATAGCAATTTTTTTTTTTATAAAAATAAAGAGTTTGTATTACTATACACATAGATTCGAAAAAGTTGTCAAAAAACAAGTATATAACAAATAAATGTTATCCAAGGCAAGATAAGTTACTTTTCTACCTGACTGGATATGTTTTTAGTGTTTTTATTTAATATAAAATGATTATTCAGCTCAAAAAACATAGTGTTCTGATGTATCGGAAAGTTAAAAATGGCACCCAACTCTCTCTTTGACACGGTAAGTTTGGGAAAAGGAATTAAAAATAAAAAACTAGACAAAATACTGTTAAAAACCCACCGAATATATGTCAGCCTATGTTACAGTAACATATATTGAGGAAGTTTCTAACAGTATTTTGTCTAGTTTTTTTATTTTTAACTCCTTTTCCAAAACTGCAAAACGGTGGGCAAGTTTTGCCTCCCTAAACAGGGAGCCGGTAGTTAAACTCCTATTGTAGGAGTGTTAGTTCATTTCCTTGAAAGGATTCATGATAATTCATGGTGTTCTCGGCAAGAATGCTGGTGCCTATAATTAGGCTTAAAGCGAGTCCCTTGGGACTCTAATTGAATTGAGAAAAGTTCCAATATTTAGTAGATATAAACACGAAGAAAATGTTCAAAGAATGCCATTCTGTAATTAGGATAACTTCAGCACAATGTAAAGGTGTCTCTGCTTGTAGATATGTAAGCCTTTGTTCACCAACAGTTTGGTGATATAACATGAAGAAATTGTGGCAACTCCATTCTCTGTAAGGCTTTCTTCTCGGAGCGGCCCTTTGACGAGTCCTTCCAGCCGAGTTGTTTGATGTGGACTGAAAATGAAAAAGCATACAAAAAAGAAAATGAAAAAGCATACAAAAAAGGGCGGCAAGTAATTAACTTGACTCATGCAAACTAACCAATCACAGGCCATCAACTAGAACTGTGTAGGCAGCTTAAACAAGAAATATGGTGATGTAAATGGAATTTCTCACATTTATTATGCATAATAATTGCCTCGGTCTAGAAGGATTTCTCCCTCACTGACCACTGACATACATCAGACTTATCGAATTGTAAAAATACACACAGAAAGAAAAAAAAAACACGCAAAAATCTATCTTGGTCGCAAAAACCTGTAAAACATTTGTCAGTTATTTTATATTTGTTTGTTGCGATTAAAAAGTTTGGTTTAAATAATTTTAAAAGTTTTAAAAAATATATATTTTTATTAATAGAGGAGGAGAGATGAGCGGCCGAAATTCTCAGCGATTAAAAAGTTTGGTTTAAATAATTGAAACAAAAATGTAGTAGGCAAAAAAAATAAATGTTCTGTCAGCAACAGTACAACTTCAAAATAGTCAATATCGCCCACCTCCAGAAGAGAGGGAATTCCTGTCCGTGATAACCGTGGTAAAAGAAGACACACTCCAATCGCCAGAAACACCCACACACACAATTTGCAGGACACTCCCGACTCGTCTCTAGCCTCCTGCTTTTATAGTGGCCGGGAATTATCCATTTGCATAATCACATGAGAAAGAAACGTGATTTTCCGAGAGTTGCATGGGGTAAACGCTAATAAAAACCCCCGGACGCCATCTTGGAATTCTCTTTTTCCCCCCAACCGGTGACACAACAGACGTACCCGAGGTAAGCTCTTTTTCCCCCTCATTTTAGTTATTGCTACTTCTGCTACAATAATTTTATTTAAAAGTTTTAAAAAATATATATTTTTATTAATAGAGAGCGGCCGAAATTCTCAGTGATAATGTTTTATAATTAATATAGCTCATTCTTTTTATTTATTCATTCATTATAATTATTTTTAGTTTTATTAAAAAGTTCTTTAAATATATTTAAAAATACACTCAGAAAGACACCCATTTATTCAAATATATTTTGTTTAAATACATTCGTTTTGTTACTTACATAAAAAAAATTTTGTGTAAATAGAATTTTTTTTTTCAATCCTGAAAAGTTATGTAACTATTTAATATTAAAGAAAAGATTTTGTAAATATATATTTTTCTTTTAAATCTTAAAAAGTTTTGTAAATAAATTTTGAAAAAATCTTGCTTGCAAACATTCGACCATGTCTGCTATTTGACATGTTTACAAACAACCAATGGCAATGTCAAGGTCGAACAACCGGTGTCACTTGAAATGTGCGTCAGTTTTCATCTTCTGCTATTCTTTACTTAGTTCAATACTTTTTTTTTATCAAAATCGATCGAGACAAGGCATGAGACCACTTGATGTAAGGACCTAACAAGAACGAAAGTTGATTATTGCAAAGACAGAAAATGTCTTTTGATCTTAGTTTTAAAAAGACCAAAGCTGTAGGTAGAAGGAAAACAGTGAGCAGGAAGAGAGTTCCCACAACTTTGCAGAAATAAGCTACTGGAATAGGAAGCTGTATTACAAGTAGGTATTGAAAGAACAAATTGATGGAAATGAGTTGCAACAAAAGATGGAGGGAATAGCTCAAATAATTCTGGGGAACAGATGCTATAATAGTATTTGTAGAAAAGACTGAGACTAGCAATATCATATCTGTGAGAGAGAGGTTGCAGTGAAGAAGAAAGGGTGGGGCCAATCAAATTACAGATACTTTTCTAAAATTTATCAAAAACCTTCAAATGGGACACCAGCCCAAATACGACATACATGGTGCGATAGTAGATTTGTAGCGATAAAGATTAGCCTTGGATGTGAGAAAGTGTTTAAAGTAATAGAGAGAACTGCTTTTATAAAAAGCAGAAAGAGCAATGGATTTAATATATGGACTCCAAGAAAGATTTGATGAGAAAAAAAGACCAAGAAGTTTTAGAGTCATTTTCTCATCAAGAACAGAGCCATCCATGAGAATCCCAGGAAGAAAACGGACATGCCTGAGTTTAAACGAAACAAGTCATTTTTTACTCCAATCCATAACTGAATCTAGATCAACTTCTAGATCAATTGCATATTTCAACTGATCCAAGAAAGATGGGCGAGAAGCAATATCAGAAGAGAGTGTGGTGTCATCAGCAGAAATGTTAATTTTCTTAATAATATTCTCTGGAATATAGAGAAAAAACAGTTTCAGACCTAGAATAAAGTCCTAAAGAACACCGGTATTGATAGAAAAAGAAAATGAAAATACTCCATCAGGAGTTACTCGCTAGCTTCAATCAGAAAGAAAAGACCTAATAATGTTAAGAACTTTACCCCCTTAACCTTACGTAGAAAATCAGGATGCCACACTCTGAAATGCCAAGTTCAATGACTATACCCTTGCCTGAATTATTCATAAACTGACAGATTCGTTAAGTTACAACAGTTAATAGATCAGCTGTTGAACAAAAAACACAAAAGCCATACTGGATGTAATGGAACCAAGACAAAAGATTCCGTCTAGTAATCTTTTCTTCAATTTAAGAATCTTACTACTCGTCTACTTGACAAGCGGAAATGTACAACTTTTAGAGCTTATACTATCAAAGAGGAGATAATCCATATTCACAACATTCTCCCCCACCTAATTTCTCACTGATAGGGAAGAAAGTCCCTTAAATGTCCAGGATCCCTATGAGCTTGCAGTGGCCGCCTTAGCAGTCCATGATTTGGGGTTGGAGTACTCAAACAGGAAGGCTCTTCAGTGTAAACTTGTCTGTGGGCTCTAAAATATCTCACTCTGAAATGTTCCCTTCTCAGAGGAGCAGGCCATTCCGTGTCAGTCAGTCTCTGGATGAACACGTTTTTTTGGTGCTAGTCCTTCATCTGTCAGGGATTCAGATGTTGGCCCATCCGAAGTGTCTGATGGAATCCTAACGGAGGCAGTGTCATTAGATGACATGTCAGGAACAATTTCAGTGCCATGATCTTCCGGAGGGGCTTCAGTGTCAGGGAGAGTTGGTCTGTCCTCAGGGGTTGGTCATTGTCCTGGTACTACATATCGCACTAGAGCGCACTGGGGGTTCACCTATGAGCTCTATATCGTCCACTATTGGATCATTGTTTGTGTAACATACATGTCGTCTCAGAAACACAGTACCGGATCGAGAACAAAGATAGAAGTGAAGCTCCTGCTGGACTCCATTGCTGAAAAGGTAAAAACCTTTTGTGTAGAGTGGCATTCATCGTGGTGCACAATAGGAATTGAATAGCATATAATGCGACAGGAAGGAGATTTTCCCAATTATCAATCGAACATCCGTTATTTGATTTAACAAATTCCAAATAATGCCGTTATATCTTTTGTATTGGCCGTTGCTATTAGGGTTGTAGGGAGTTGTCCGGCTTATAGCTACTCTTTGTTCCTGTAGAAATTGTCGAAGCTGCTCTGACATAAAAGAAGCCCCTCAGTCCTAATGTACATAGGCAGGAACTCCAAAGACGGCGAATAGTGAACAGAGACATTGTGTAATGGCAGTAGCCAATATGTCTAAGCAAGGGAAGGCAAAAGGAAACCGTGAATATTCGTTAACAACAGTTAACATATATCAGTTCCTTATTTTGCTTGGTAACGGTCCTTTAAAATCAAGATTGAGTCTTTCGGACAGTTGTATTGCTTTTATTAAAACGCCAATTTTGGGTTTATAAAAGCGAGGCTTTATTTCAGCACACGTTCGGCAGGAATTTGTAATTCTTTTTACCTCCTAAACTGAGAAAGGCAAGTTTCTACACCTCACAGCATGAACCATTCGAGTAATGTCCAGGTGACAGAGATTGTTATGTAGCATTCGGAGTCCGTTCCCACTTGATGTCATACAGCATACTCTTGACAGTGTATCAGTTGTTAAGTTCTCCTTGCCAGGTCAGTAGCTGACATCAAAGGAGAAACAAGATTGTTCAATTCTCCACCTTGCTATTTTCTCATTCTTTATTTTGCTTGTAGTCTTAGAGTTGAACATAAAAGCAACTGATCTTTGGTCAGTAATAAGTTTAAAGTGGCATCCAATCAGATAGTGCCACCATTTTCTTAATGCTTTGACTGTGGTGTAGGCTTCCTTTTCAATTGCAGGGTGTCATTGTTCAGCCCGTGAAAGGGTCCTTGAAAAAAAGCCTACGGACGATCAGCTTGTCTCCAAGAAGCAGCAATAGCACAGTCTGACGCATCTGTTTCAACAACCAGAGGAATATTTTGGTCTATTGTTGTAATTGCTGATTTTGCAATACCTTTTTTCAGTCCCTCAAATGCCTCAATGGCTTGACGGGACAGAGAAAATGTCTCTACTTGTGTTAATGGATGTAGCTTTTTTTGAGAATGATGCAATCTATTGAGAGTAGTAAGCAAACATGCTTATAGTACGTCGAAGGGAAAGCCGATTGTGAGGTACAGCCATCTGGAGTAAAGGTTTTAATAGATCCGTGTCTGGTGCTATAAAATCTTTGCTTATGGTATACTGCAGTATTTTTTATTTTGTCCAGTCTAAACAAGCATTTGTCATCGTTTAGGGTTAGGTTGTATTTGTCGACGGTGGACATGAACCGTCTAAGATTTTTATTGTGTTCCTTTTTATTATAGTCATATATTGTGACATTGTCAATGTATGCAAATGTGCCTTCCAGTTTCTCATCCGTTATGACTTGGTCGACTATCCTTTGGAAGATGGCTATCCCATTCCTAACGGCAACAGGAATCCTATGAAATTGATGTAGTTGACCGTTCGCCTCGAAAGCTGTGTATAGCTTGTCTTTAGGTCTAATGGCAATCTGATGGTACACGCTTTTCAAGTCCAGAGGGCTAAACATATGATATTTGGCTATTTCGCCTATCATTTCATCGATCCTGAGTAGTGGGAAGGCGTCCAAAAGAGTAAATGGTTAGGGAGTAATCTATAATCATTCTCTTTTTATGGTTTTCAGAACTACTGAGCCCTCCAGGGTGATTTGCTAGGCACAATTATACCCTCTTCAAGTAAACTTTTTATCTCAGAGTTTATGAATTTTTTATAATTATAAGAAAAACGTCTGCTTCTCACTGCTATGGGTTTACAGTTTTCAGTTAGGTTTTCGAAAAGTGACGGGTACTGGATTTTTGCTGTTGCCAATCCACAAATTTTCAATGCAGGCATTAAACTGCCAAACGGAATTTCAATCTGTGAGTATTGCTGCAAAAAATCGTGCCCCAATATTATTTTGCAACAAAGATTTTTCATTATGGATAATTTAGTGCTTTTATAGGAGACGTCATTAAATAGTAAGTTCACCAAACAATAACCACTTGTGCAGACAATGATGCGTTTGTCATTGTTACTCTGTTGGGAAGGGGGTAAAATACAATTTGTTGGTTTTTACCAAGCTTTCTTTGATTAAATTTTCTGAGCTCCTGGTATCGAGCAAAGCATTCGTAGATCTCTCATTAATTTTCACTTTTACAATAGATTTTTGAAAGGCAGTTGAAGATTTATTTTGACGAGTAGCTTTGTATAGGGTTTTAGAAGACTTGCATACCTTTGAAAAATGATCAAGTTTTTCACATTTATGACAACGAGTATCTCTGACAGGGCATGAAACTTGTAGGTTTTTAGATAAGCCACAAAAATAGCAGGTGTCGCTTTTTAAAGTGGCAGTGACCGATTCTTCTTGAAGCTTCGTCGGACTATCATCATAAAGGGGGAAGACAGATGTCTGTAAATAAGAACTAGACTGCTGTATGTGTAGGTTTGCTCGTAAACTGTTCTAAGTGTAAGGTTTTTATTCTCAAGAAGACATTAACGATGGTAATTTACAGTATTCCAATGAGGATATGTCAGAATTGACAAAAGTTAATATTGGTTGCAAATAGAACATTCACGAGTAATCGTGGAGCATGATTGCCTTTTCATGTGATAGAATTATACAATTACAATGAACATTATAATGTCTTTTATGTATTGATTCATTGATAATTCTTTTGGTTGAAATATAAATTACAACGAGATAAGTTGTATTTACATAAGCAAACCATGAGTGTCCACTTTCTTTATTTACAGAATATGTCCGTCAGGTTTCTTGTAGATGGTAACACCTAGAATAGGTTGTGAAATGATATTAGCTACTATGTATTTGATTACGATAATAACTTTTCTTCATTTATCAAGGCAGTACATTCACCAAGAATGGAAATATTTGTGACATTTAGAAAGGAAGTTGGACTGAGCCTTAAATGTTGATAAAGTTTTGTAGATTGCTTTGGAGAATACATCCAGTTTAGTTATGTCAATTTAAACATTAATGTTGCTTTATTATCCACTGTGGGATATATGGTTAGAAAAGAAGAAAAAAAAAAAAAAGAAACATACCGGGCATATCGGCATCGCTCTTTGGGAAAGAAGAAGGAAAGGATGGCCAGCACATTTGTATACGCGAAGGGCATCTTAGGAAGGCAGAGCATGATGGGAGATGCTATTTTTTTTTTCCTGTCTCTTCCTTTTTTTTCTAGATAGGAGGATATAAAAGCAGGGAAAAATTCCCTGGGGCAGGAGAGAGAAAAGACTCGTGAACATCTTTTCTTGAAAAGAATTTTGTATTGCTGACGTTCGGATTGTGCGGTGTGACATTTAGTGGCGAGAGGCCAGGTGTGGTCGATTGGAAAAGAAGAGGGCAGAAACGTGCTGTTGTCGAGAGAGTGACTCACTCCTTCCTGAACCTCAGAACCGAATTCTGATTATAACCCTAGAAGCTATTTCGGCAAGTCAAGCAGGTTAACATGGCTGACTGGAGACTTTCAACTCAGATATTGAGACCCTTCACTGGGGAGGGTGACCTAATTAAATGGCTGGAAAAATAAAAGATGGTGGCAAGGTTGCAAAAAATCGAAGACGTGGTCACCCTGCTGCCGCTCTACTTAGAGGGGGAAGCCCTCACTATTTACCAGCAGATGCGCGATGAAGATAAGGGAGACCTTGCCTTAGTGGAGCAAAGACTGAAATTGGCTTTCGCCGAGAGTCCATTTGAAGCACTCAGTAAGCTTTCAAGTTTGAGGTGGACTGGCGAGTCTATTGACATCTTTGCTGCAGAGATCAGAAGACTGGCATGATTGGCTGGTTACGTGGGAAGGAATCTGGAGATGACTGTAAAGCTATACCTAGTGAATGGCTTCCCAGAAGAAATCTCCGCGAACATGCAGAGAATCACTGAGATCAATACGATGGAAGTGGACAATCTCTTGGTCCACGCCAGAGTTCTAGTCAAGAATGTCAAGGGCCCAATCGTGGCTGCAGCTGTGAGTGGAAATAAGTGCATGAGGCTCCACTTGAATGACGAGAGACAGGCAGCGAGGCGACAGGAGAGGAGGCCTGCCATCAAGAGCTTCCGGTGCCAGGGTCCTCACCTGCTCAAGGACTGCAAAGAGCCGAGACCGGGGGTCATCTGCTACCGATGTGGACGAGTGGGGCACATTAGCCGCTATTGCGTTGCTGCACGGGACCAGGGAAATGAGTGAAGAGGAGCCATTGCGCCAGTGGTTCCCCCTTCTATGTGGAAATGGTGCACAACGAAACGTTGCCTCAGTTACCGGTAGTGGTCAATGGGAAGAGAGCCATGGCCCTTGTTGACTCAGGCTGCACCACGACGTTGGTAACGAAGAATGTCCTTAGATCATGGAGCGGAACCAGGAGTATTAAGACCGTGGATGGCAGAGAGGTGAAATGCCTGGGAGAGACAACAGCGGAAGTACTGGTGCAAGTTGTGCCTATTAGACTACGAGCCCTGGTGTTGGATCATCTGGTTGGTGATGTTGATGTGGTTTTAGGTGTAAGTGCGATCAACCAACTGGGTGGTGCTACGTTGAGAGGGGGCCAAGTAATTTTCGGACGCCTCAGCGCAGTAGGAATGGCAGGAGTGGAAGGTGATAGAAATATCAGAACACAAAAACCAGAGGCTTGCTGCATCGAGGACGAGGGTTTCCTGGCGAGGTTCGATGGTGAGAGGTGGACGGTGGAATGGAAATGGATCTCCGGGCCTCAGGAACTACGAAACAAAGTAAGCTGCTATGAGAAAACACTGCGAGGAGAAATAAGAAAAGGATTCGAGGAAGAAGTGGAGAGGTGGATAGAATAGGACTCAGCAGATTTTCCAATAAATATGTAAATATTATTTCAGCACGGTCCGTATTCTGTATGTCAGTTTCTTATTTAATAGATTGTTAGGTGAAAGTACAGAATAGTTTACAAAAATACCCTCCTCTCCCTATATTAAGAATGGCTTTCTAAATTATAACATTATTATTTCAGCATGGTCCATATTTCATATGTCAGTTTTTATTTATTAAATTGTTAGGTGAAAGTACAGAATAGTTACAAAAATACCCCCCATATAAAGAATGGCTTTTTAAATAATTTTATTATTTCAGCATAGTCCTTTTGTCAGTTTTCCCTCCCTCCTGTCTTAAAAAAGATATATGAAATAAAGTAAATATGAGATAGTAAAGTTCTACAACCATTTCCGGAACTGATTCCATATCATCCCATCTCTCTTAAAAATAGATATGAAATAAAGGAAATTTGAGATCATAAACTGCCTCAGCCATTTCTGGGACTAACTTCATATCCCCCTATCTCTTATAAATATATATGAAATAAAGTAATTTTGAGATCGTAAACTGCTTCAGCAATTTCTCACACTGACACCACATCCCCCCCCTCCTCACTGTTAAAAATATATGTAAAATAAGTAATTTTGAGATCGTAAACTGCTTCAGCCGTTTCTGGGCCTGACTCCGTACCCCCACTTTTTAAAAAATATATATGAAATAAATTATTTTTGAGATATATATATAAATTGCTTCAGCCATTTCCAGGACTTACTCCATATTCCGCTCCTCACCTCTTAAAATATATACTGTGTCGGTTATTTTGTATTTTTTTTTTAAGAAGGAGGTAATGCCTGGTAGAAAACTATATTACACTTACTTGGCCTTTTGGCTAACATCAAAGTGTAGTATCTGTCTGATGCAGCATTTCAGCAAAATCATCTACTGGCCCCCACTCCATAAACAGAAAAAGTGGTGGTAATGCTTGGGAAAATGAACATGCACTAATTTACCACACCCCAACCTCACCTAAAAAAGAAGGTTTGGTAATCCCTGGCAGCCTCCAGAGTACTTTTAAAAGCAACATAATCGTTCTAGTCCCCCCCCATCATCAACACATGGCGTCACTTTTCTTTTTCTTTTTTTTTTACACGGTGGTCACCACTTATCAAGGCCTGGAAGCCACTCTGGGATAAGGATTATTGCAAGTACAGTATGTTAGTGTGGAGATTTAATGAAGTATTTACTTAAGGGGGCGGTTCATCAGGAATTTGTTTACGTTGGACTTGAAGACCTCCAGGTTGTAGTCAAGTGGGAAGCAGGCAGACGGAACAGAGTTCCACAGGCGCGCAGTTCTAAGAAAGAAACTTTGCTCATGGAATCTACGTTTTGATTTAGGCACAGATAAAGAGTGGGGAAAATTTTTGACAGTGGATTCAGCTAGACGGGTGTTTTTTCGTGAAAGATTGGCGAGGGGTGACCAGAGATTGGAGTTCAGACGAGCACCTGCCATCGAAATAACGATAAAACAAGGATAGGCTCACAATGTCTCTTCTGTGGGAGAGAGTTTGCAGGGAAGAGAAAAGGGCATCCTCCACTAAGCCACAAAGTCTATTTTGTACTCTGTCAAGGCAGGATAGGCTGTTTTTAGCAGCTCCTGCCCAGATATGGCAGCAGTATTCCATCCTTGGACGTACTTGGCTTTTATATAGATAGAGAATTGCATCAGTAGTGAGATATCTTCTGGAGCGGTAGAAGGATCCCACCATCTTTCCAGCGACCTTGGCAACAGACTTGATGTACGTGTTCCATTTCAGATCAGGAGTAAAGGACAAACCTAGAAGCTTGTCAAAACATGGGGCTTCTCATAGACGAGAGCCATTCATTTCAATTGATGCCAGATGGGGATCAGAGCGTTGATGATGTAAAGATAGGAGTTTGGTTTCAGATGCATTAAAGGTAACCAGCCACCTCTTCCCCCACTGAACCACGCGCTCGAGATCAGAGGAGAGAGAATCAGAGAGAACTTTGTCATTTACAGCCGTTGATGTGTTGCTGTAGATGGTCGTGTCATCAGCATAGATGTCAACGAATGATTTAAGTATGTGTTTAGGGAGATCATTGATGTATATCAGGAAGAGAGTTGGGCCCAGGATTGACCCTTGAGGGACTCCAGCATTAATACTGCAGGCCTCTGATTTTTGTCCATCGACCACTACTCTTATGAGCCTATCGGAGAGAAATGATTTAATGATTGAGAAAAAATTTCCAGTAATACCGTAGCTGGAAATCTTGTGAATAGGCCCTTATGCCATACCTTGTTGAAGGCCTTTGATATGTCGAGTAATTGCCGTAGAAAGGAAGCTTTTGTCAAGAGATTCACTAATCTTATGAGATATAACCATTAGCACATCTGCGGTAGATCTTGCAGAACGGAAACCATATTGCATGTCACTAAGAAGGTTATTCCTGCTGAGGTGGTTGACTATTTCTCTATTTAATATGGATTCCAGCAACTTATTCATAACACACAGGAGACTTATTGGTCTGTACTGAGAGTACTGTCACTTCCTAAAAATGACTCAGCAGTTTTTCAAAATACATTATTTCCTTATAAATTGTTTGTATTTTTTTAATATGGGTACTACACTGTAGAAGCACCTTATTTAAAATTCATGCTACTCAAAAAATAAATATTTTAAAGTGCAATTAGCGATTAGGCAACACTTGCTTTACAATAAACTAATCAAGAAATTGCATTGAGAAACTGATACTTATGTTAACTAATACTAAACAAAAATATAGATAATACATGTCAGTTTCTTATTTAATAAATTGTTAGGTGAAAGTACAGAATAGTTTAAATAATACCTTCCCCTCTCCATATTAAGAATGGCTTTCTAAATAATAATATTATTATTTCAGCACAGTCCGTATTCTGTGTGCCATCCCCTCCACATCTTAGAAATATGTATGAAATAAAGTAAATATGAGGTCGTAAAAAGATATATAGGTTTTTTTTCATATTTACAAATTTCAAACCGTGAGTAAAATGTACGTATGATTACATTTTTTTTAATACAAAGACATAAAAAAATGAGTCGATGTCATCAGTTAGAATTGAAAAAAAACAAAAAAAAACGAGCGTTCCAGACTGAGAAAAAAAACGAATGTACACGCATGTGCATACAAAACCAAAATGTCAGTTAATATTTAATGAACATTTTACATGAAAATTTACCGATGTCTGTATGCGATACACATGCATGTAAGCAAAGATATTATTTGCTATAAACCACTCTTGGTGCATGAATATTATTTCCTGAGAATTTCAGTGCTATGTGACCACTAGTTTAAGAATTTACCTGTTAAATATTTACACACACACACACACATATGTCTACTGTTTTATTTATATAGATAGATGAGTGCTTCCACTGTCTATCATAGCTTTCAGACAAGTGCTGTTTATTGTTGCCTTTACAATAGAAGATTGTGAGCGAGGTGTGCATTTAGATGGAGCTGTGAGAACAATATAAGCAGAGCTAGTTCTTATATTAGGATGTGTCTGCTTTCTTTTAGATCAGCAGACTTTAGAGAGATGACCTCTCTTTCCACATGTAAGACAGCATTCCTAGCAGGGCAATAGTTTCAAGTATGATTTTCATGCCCACAAAATTGGCATTTGGCATAGTGAACTGCTTGATTAGTTTTAGAAAAAGCAGCACATTCTTTAGTTAATTCAGATGTTAGATTATTTTAAGATTTTTCTGGATACATTAATACTTTTGCTACAACTGACGAAGTACCATAAGCCGCTGCATTGTGTTGAGCCATTTCGAGACTTCTTGCGGTTGTTACTGTATTATTCAAATTAATTTCACAGCTTTCTAGTAGTTTTTGTCGTATCATTGAGGAAGTGAGACCTGTGATAAAGTTATCCCTTATAACTAGTTCGGCATGCTAAGAAGCAGTGACGTCTTCGAATTTACAATCCTTGGAAAGATTTTTTTTTTAAGTTAAGAGGAACTAATCAATTGATTTGCCTGGTTGCTGTTTTCTAGTAGCGAGTAGGTGCTGAGCAAAAACAGAATTAACTGGTTTGGCATAAGTAGATTAGCTTCCTCGAGTGTTATACAGTTTGATATCAGGGCATAGACTTTAGGTGATATATGATTAATAAGTATACTTAGCTTGATTGAGATTATCGGACTGACTTCCTCATCTTGGTTGTTATTGTCACAACATTTCGGCCGTTTTGCCCTCCAGCCTTCGTCAGGTGTTTTGTATCGAACTGTGGAACCGTTTGTTAGGAGTCTCGAACCCAACCCTTTATTACTATTATATTATTATTATTATTATGTTCAGACTCCAGCTAGGCTTTGGGACATAGTTGCTGATTCTCTGTTTTGAATGTTACTTTTTTCACTGCCTTCGTTCAGGATTGAACTCAGCACCTTTGGGCAGTGGCGTACCTATGTAAAATGGCGCCCATGGCAAAGTTTGAATGCGCGCCCCTTCTTAATAATTTATACCTTAGATATACCTAACTACTAATTTTAATTTTTGTCAAGCAATTTTTGAGCCCATGTCAGAGTGGCGCCCATGGAACGGGCCATGCCTGCCATACCCTAGATACGCCACTGCCTTTGGGTAACTGTAAACTTTGATACAATGTCTAGGACCACTCGGCCATATGTCACTAGGACAATTCTTAGTTGGGTTTTTTTTTGTTAATGTTAAACCTATGTGTTATTCAAGGTTTTCTCTCTCTATCAGAGGTGTCCAAATTGCATTCAGCTTTATGCTTGGTTTGCTCAGTAGGTTGTTATGTTCAGCATTTAGATCAACATAATCCCCATACTTATACAATGGCCATAACTTTCTTCATCGACTGTAAATTAACACATTTCTAAATAGGTAATATTTGTCCCAGTTTGATTTTATCCAAGATCATGGTCAGTCCCTAGACTAGGAAAACTTACGACTTGCGTTAATCCTACAATGTGAGTTTGAAAAACATATGGCATGAATAATGCAAGGCGACGAACTGACTATAATCGCGTCGAGGTAAAACCGGCACATTTTATGTGTGTATGTATATATGTATGTATATATATATAAAATTATATATAGACATGCATACATGCATATATGTGTGTGTGTGTGTGTGTGTGTGTGTGTGCTTGTGTTTGTTATTGGTGTTTGAATATGTATAAAATAATGCCTTATTCATGAAGATTTCATTTCAGACAGAGGGCAGAAAAACTGCAACCATTGTAATAAAGAATGCAAGAGAGTTATATGCTCAGTCCATCAAGTCCAAAGTAGCTGAGCAGCGGCTTGATTCCCACCAGTTTTGGCAAATAGCAAACAGAATCCTAAACAGAAGCGTGTGCTCTATCCCAACTATCATCAATGGACCTGAGTTAATCTCGTCAGCATCAGACAAAGCCAAACTCTTTGCCAAGAACTTTGCAGCTAATTCTACCCTTTGCAACCAAGGCCGCCAACCTCCAATATTTCCTCCTGTATCAGAAAACATGCTATGTGATATACAAATATCTGTACATGATGTTGCCAAGCTAATCAAAAACCTTGATTCCAGTAAAGCAACCGGTCCTGACGGTATTCCAATTATAGTACTCAAAAAACTTCATCCAGAACTAGCGCCTATACTTACAAAACTGTTTAAACATTGGCTTAAGGAGAAGTGCTTCCCATCACCCTGGAAAATCTCATCAGTATGCCCTGTATTTAAGAATTCAGGTGATCGTTCATCCCCCTCTCAGTACAGGCCAATAAGTCTCCTATGCGTCATGAGTAAGTTGCTGGAATGTGTTAAATAGAGAAGTAATCAACCATCTCAGCAAAAATAACCTTCTCAGTGACACACAATATGGATTCCGTTCTGCTAGATCTACAGTAGATATGCTTACAGTTATATCTCATAGGAGTAGCGAATCTCTCGACAGAGGCAACCTTTCTAGTGCAATTGCTCTTGACATATCAAAAGCCTTTAATAGGGTATTGCATAAAGGTTTACTTCACAAGATCTCCAGCTATGGTATAGCTGGAAATGTCTTCTCAATTATCAAATCATTTCTCTCTGATAGGTTCATAAGAGTAGTAGTTGATGGGCAAACATCAGAAGCTCACAGTATTAATGCTGGAGTCCCTCAGGGGTCCATCCTGGGTTCAACTCTCTTCCTGATCTACATTAATGATCTTCCAAATCACATCCTTACATCATTTGTAGACATTTTTGCTAACGACACTACCATCTATGGTAGCACATCTAAAACAGTAAACAACCAAGTTCTCTTCGATTCTCTCTCCTCTGATCTTGATCACATTGTACAATGGGGAAAGGAGTGGCTGGTTACTTTTAATGCATCTAAAACCAAGCTTCTATCTTTACATCATCAACGCTCTGATCCCCATCTGGCATTAATTAAAATGAATGGCTCTTGTCTTGGGAAGGCCTCAAGTTTTGACAAGCTTCTGGGCTTGACCTTTACTCCTGATCTTAAATGAAATGCATACATCAAATCTGTTGCCAAGGCCGCTGGAAAAATGGTGGGATCCTTCTATCAATCTAGTAGATATCTCACTGCTGATGCAATTCTATATCTATATAAGAGCCAGATACATCCAAGGATGGAATACTGTTGACACATATGGGCAGGAGCTGCTAGAAAAGACTGATGGGAGATGTCCTTTTCTTTTCATTGCAACCTCTATCTCATAGAAGAGATGTTGCGAGTTTGTCTCTGCTTTATCGTTATTTTCATGGAAAGTGTTCGACTGAGCTTCAATCTATGGTCCCCCCTCGCCAAACTTTCACAAGAAACACTCGTCTAGCTGAAAACATTATCAATAATTCCCCCCACTCTTTATCTGTGCCTAAACCTAAACATAGATTCCATGATCAAAGCTTCTTTCTTAGAACTGCACGCCTGTGGAATTTTCTTCCGTTTTCCTGCTTTCCAGCTTTCTATAATATGGTTGTCTTCAAGTCCAACGTGAGCAAGTTTCTGATGAGCCGTTCCACTTAAGTTAACAAATTTACCGAACTTCCATTACTATCGATTACTATATTGTCCTTTTGACTACTGTACACTCTTTAACCCTTATCCTTGAGTGGCCTCTGTGCCTTGATAAGTGGTGACGCCTATGTAAAAAAAAAAAAAAGTGAATAGATATCAGATACTTTTGATATTGATAATTCTTCATCTAATATGGATGAGTTTACAAGTCGTCTAATGCATTTGGTCCCGATAATATACCTACAATAATCTAGAAGTCACAATTTGCTTGATTTATGAAATTACACTTTTTCTACAAATATTTGTCCCAAACTTTGACACTAGTCCCAAATAATGCTGTTACCCAAAAAGGAAGATCTTTCACTTGCCACAAACTATAGTGGTATATATTTAATGTCAATTGTTGCTAAAATTTACAACAAAATGATCCTCAACTGACTCATTCCTTTCATTGAACCATTACTCAGAAAGAACCAGAATGGTTTTAGATTCTTAGCCAAACATGCATTCATAGGTTCCTGAAGGAGTCACCAACCTCCAACATAGATCTTGCTTTTGTAATTGTTGACTTTTCAAAAGCATTTGACTCGGTTGACAGAGATAAGATGTTTGAGATTCTAGGATTATATGGTATACCAACAAAGATAATTGATGCTATCAAATTTCTTTATACCAGCACAACCTCAACCATATTAACACTTGATAGCGTGACTGAACCACTTTTGATTCAGGCAGACATACTCCAAAGTGACATAGTTTCCTCTTCTGTCTTCATTTTTGTTGGGGATTGTATAATTATGATATGAAATATTTCATATGCAGGAATGACAACAGAACACTACATTTTGATATTAACTTACGACGTACATAAGTGCCTTTATTTATGTTGTTGTGACAGTCATGACAAATCTCCAAAAAAGAAACACAAATAAACCTAGAACCCAATGCACCAACGTAGACCCCTACTACCAGGTCTCCTTCTCCAATATCAGGGGTCTACATTCCAACCTTCCAGAGGTTGAAACACAATTACAGGAGACGAAACCGAACATATTCTTTCTAAGTGAAACTGGCATAGGGCCAACCACTTCTCTAGACGAATTCATAATTAAAGGATACTCCAACTTAACATCTAAATCTGACCTCCAAGATCGCCATGGGCATGGAATATGTGCCTACATCAAAGATGGCTTTCCATGTGGTAGGGATATCTCCAGAGAAGACCCTAATATGTGCTTCCAGGTTGCACTAGCTTACTGCATTTATACTTGCCTTCTATCATCCCCACAACAGTGGGGTTACTATCTTTAAGAGCATATCTGAGAAAATTGACCACATCCTGTCTGCTCATCCTTCGGTTAACATTCACATTTGCGGTGACTTCAATGTTCATAATGTGGAGTGGCTGACCCACTCAAATAAAACCGATGACAAGGGGAGGTTTTGTCACGATTTTGCCATTGCCTATGACCTCACTCAGATTGTTCACGAACCCACCCGTGTGCCCGATACACTCGGTCAATATGCAAGCCTTCTAGCCCTTTTCCTCACAACTTCCCCTGAGCTGTGTTCATGTTCTGTTCTATCTCCTCTGGGATCCTCTTACCACTCTGTTGTAGCAGTTAAGATAAAAATGAAATGTAATAAGTCTTCAGACGTACCTCTCCACCGTACTGTATATCGATACTCTATGGCTGACTGGGATAGCTTCCGTACATTCATATCTGACCTATCTCTGCATTCCATATTTAAAAAGGATGTGTCCTCTATAGTATCAGACCTGATCGAATGGTTAATTCTAGGCATAGACCGATTCATACCATCCAAAAAATTCCAACAGGACCTAACAGCCAGCCATGGTTCTCCCCTGAATGTGCTGATGCCATCGCGCACAGAAATCACTTTTCCCATAGCTACCAACATAATAGATGCACTGAGACTAAAGCTGCTTTCAGGACTGGCAGACACCGATGTAAAAGAGTAATAAAACATGCTCAGTCTGTTAAATCCAAAGTAGCTGAGCAGCGGCTTGGTTCCCACCAGTTCTGGCAAATAGCAAACAGGATCTTGAACAGAAACGTGCATTCTGTCCCAACTATCATCAGTCATCTGAGGTCATCTCATCAGCATCAGACAAGGCCAGACTATTTGCCAAGAACTTTGCAGCTAATTCTACCCTATGCGACAATGACCATCAACTCCCCATATTTCCTCCTATAACAGACAACACGCTATGCAACATACAAATATATGTGCGTGAGGTTGCCAAGCTAATCAAAAACCTTGATTCCAGTAAAGCAACTGGCCCTGATGGCATTCCAGTTATAGTGCTGAAAAAGCTCCAACCAGAACTTGCCCCCATACTTACAAAACTGTTTAAGTGTTACCTTAAGGAGAAGTGCTTTCCAACACCCTGGAAAACCTCATCAGTATGCCCTGTATTTAAGAATTAAGGTGAAAAGTCATCTCCCTCTCAGTACAGACCAATAAGTCTCCTGTGTGTTATGAGTAAGTCGCTGGAATCCATATTAAATAGAGAAGTAGTCAACCACCTCAGCAGAAATAACCTTCTTAGTGACATGCAATATGGTTTCCGTTCTGCAAGATCTACAGCAGATGTGCTAACGGTTATATCACATAGGATTAGTGAATCTCTTGACAAAGGTTTTCTTTCCAGGGCAATTGCTCTTGACATATCAAAGGCCTTCGATAAGATATGGCATAAGGGCCTACTTCGCAAGATTTCCAGCTACGGTATTACTGGAACTGTTTTCTCAATCATTAAACCATTTCTATCTGATAGGTTCATAAGAGTAGTGGTTGATGGGCAGAAATTAGAGGCCCACAGTATTAATTCTGGAGTCCCCCAGGGGTCCATCCTGGGCCCAACTCTCTTCCTGATATACATCAATGATCTCCCTAAACACATACTTAAATCATTCGTTGACATCTATGCTGATGACACGACCATCTATGGCAACACATCAAAGGCTGTAAATGACAAAGTTCTCCCTGATTCTCTCTCCTCTGATCTTGAGCGCGTGGTACAATGGGGGAAGAGGTGGCTGGTCACTTTTAATGCATCCAAAACCAAGCTTCTATCTTTACATCATCAACGCTCTGATCCCCATCTGGCATCAATTGAAATGGATGGCTCTCGTCTTGGGGAGGCTCCATGTTTTGACAAGCTTCTGGGTTTGACCTTTACTCCTGATCTGAAATGGAACACGTACATCAAATCTGTTGCCAGAGACGCTGGGAAAATGGTGGGATTCTTCTACTGCTCCAGAAGATATCTCACTACTAATGCAATTCTCTATCTGTATAAAAGTCAAGTACGTCCAAGGATGGAGTACTGCTGCCATATCTGGGCAGGAGCTGCTAAAAACAGCCTATCCTGCCTTGACAGAGTACAAAATAGACTTTGTGGCATAGTGGACGATGCCCTTTTCTCTTCTCTGCAACCTCTCTCCCACAGAAGAGACATTGCGAGCCTGTCTTTGTTTTATCGTTATTTCGATGGCAGGTGCTCGTCTGAACTCCAATCTCTGGTCCCCCCTCGCCAATCTTTCATGAGAAACACACGTCTGGCTGAAATTACTGTCAATAATTTTCCCCACTCTTTATCTGTGCCTAAATCCAAACGTAGATTCCATGAGCAAAGCTTCTTTCTTAGAACTGCACGCCATTGGAACTCTCTGCCGCTTGCCTGTTTCCCACCTGACTACAACTTGGACGTCTTCAAGTCCAACATAAACAAACTCCTGACAAACCGCCCCCTTAAGTAAGACACTTTATCAAAACCCCCAATACTAATGATTACTGCAATACTATCTCATTAATTACTGTATACGCAATAACCCTTATCCCTGAGTGGCCTTCGGGCCTTGATAAGTGGTGACCCCCATGTAAAAAAAACAAAAAAAACAATTAACCTCTGTCTTGAAGAGTTGCCTCAATGCAAAGGTAGTGAGTTCATATCAAGGCCACATATATCGGATATTATGTTGCCATGTATCTTTTTTATTTTATTTTTTATTTTTGAAAGAAAGAAAAATGTCATTCTAGTTGGAAGTTCTAAAATCTAGAGGGCAGTCATTTGTTACAGACGGGTATAGTTTTAGTCTAGTTCTTTGTTTTGTATTATCTGTTGTTTGCAGATGTTTGTTCCCTATTGGTGTTCTTGGTGTGGTAGGCGATGTTGGTGTTATTTGTGTTTGAGGGTGTTGGCTTTCTATGTGTATTGGCTTGGGTAGAACAGGCAATTGTAGAGTATAGTTGTCCATCTTGTTGTTTAGTGAGGCATCTAGTAAGGTGTCGTCATGGGTTGCGGGTATCTGTGTTTATTCTGTGAAGATAACCGCAGTTTCAGGATGTGGTTCTTCTGCTGCTATCAACTAATATATGGTACTGACTGTGAAAGAGGATCTCAACAACTGTGGCATGGTAGTCCCACTGCAGGGGATTGTTTCCGTGTTGATTTTGAATGGACATGTATTCGTCAACACTTAATGTTTCCTGTTCTCAGTGTGTTTGGTGTTGTTGACAAACTGCTGGTCCTCTCATGCATGCCAGTGAGTTCCAACCATTCACGCCAGAATTTTGTAGGTGATCATTCAAGAAACAAGGGAACAGAAGTTCTTCTGGTGATGCACCTATGTCTAGTGGTGTGGTGTTCTTATGTAGTAGAAGTGCTTTTGCCACTTCGTCTGTATCCAGTGAATCACTTGAGTCAATGTTTGTAGTAAGTATCTGCTTTATGTGTTTGACAGCTGCCTCAGCTCTACCATTTCTTTGTGGATAATAGGCTGATGATACTTGCAGGAATATGCCGTATGTCTCTATCGTAATCTACAAGGCTTGAGTGATCTATCTTAGCCTCTTGGCATGCATGCCATTTTGATGGGAGATGTTTCCTAGTTGTACTAAGATTCTATTCCAGCTTGTAATGTTTCTTCCATGTTGTCTGATTCAGCTGCTGTGACTTTAGTGATAGGTGCAGGGATACAAGACATAGCATTTGCCTCACCATTAGCGTTACCTGGTATTGATATGGCCCTGAATTTGTACATCAGGATCTGCTCTCTTATGTCTAATATCCTTGTGGGGGATTAAAAATTAGAGGACACCGGGGAGGAGTAATCTGCCCTTGCTCTAAAGCTTGTTGGTTTTTCCATTTGATCACGGGCAGACGTGTTGCCTTTTCCCTCTCAAGAAGAGGAGAACCTTCGTTCCTCCACGAGGTGAGCTCTGAGAACTTTTTCCACCAGTCGGGGAGTCTTATCGAACTGTCGCTATTGTATTGTATTTTATTGTTGTTTAAATGTTTGTCAGTGTATAATAAATGTGTAAACGTAATTGGGCAATTGTGTTTATTCATATATTTTTTGTTTAGTTAAAACTAACAAATTGGTGACTCCGAGAAAATATATATGTACACGCACATACATAATAATAAGTTCTGTTAAAAAAAAAAAGTAAAATAATATTTTTATGAACAATAAGAAAAAGTTAGGATGTAAATTTTATTTCTAGAATTCTAATTATTATTCCCTACATAAAAATTCGTAGGGTAGCGTAATTAAGATAGCAACACGATTTTTCTTCTATTCTTTACATATTTTTGTCGATAGAATAAGGATAGAACTAGGGTTTTGTTTTAATCGTGCATAACAAATGCAACAAGTTTTTTTTTCAAAACTAAATTATCCCTTATAGGAAAATTTTGTTCCTGAAACAGCTGTCGGTATTCCTGTCAAATTCAGCGCCTGATACAGGATTGGCTGATATGGCGAGTACGTTGCGTTCTGTCTCTGTGCCTCCTTACCCTCCGTGTTGTATTATTACCATTCCTTTCTTTCCATGCCCTGCTGCTAGACTGTTGTAGTTTCCAGTGCAGTAAAATAAATAAATATTTTTTTTTTTTAAATGACGACAACTTGTAACGTTAATGGCTCGTTAGTTCGCGACGACCCTGCTTTGTTTTTTGCTCAACTCGATTTATTTTTCAAACAAAAATCGATTGACAACCAGGCAGAGAAATTCTGTTACGTCGCATCCATTTTACCTCAGGATACAATTACTGAGGTAAGAGAGTTGATAATCTCTCCACCTACAGAAAAGCCGTACGATGTACTTAAGGAGAGAGTCACGACTGCTGTAACTGTTTCCACACATAAGCGTATTTTGCAGTTGTTGGAACAAGAGACCCTGGGAGATAGCAAGCTGTCCCAATTTGGTTACAAAAATTAGCTGAAGGTGCGATGGATAAAAGCATCATTAAGCATATTTTCCTCCAACGGATCCCGACGGAGTATAAGGTGGCTATCGCTGCTCAGGACGAGTCCACGCCGGTGGAACAACTCACCGTCATAGCAGATCACATTGCAGACATATTATCCACACAATCGTCTGCAGTATCCAGCATTAAGACCTCTGGAAGAGACGAGCTTCTGGAAAAATTAATGGAGGGCCAAAAACGGTTGGAAGCCCGTATGGACAGAATGGCGGAAGACATCGCCAGACTATCATTAAAACAGAAGCAGGGACATGGCAGCAGAGGAGGTTGCAGCCAGTCCCGGGAACGCAAGCAAGAAGCTATTTGTTGGAAGCACAAGAGATTTGGCGAAAATGCCAACTCTTGTATTCCACCTTGCAACTATAAGGGGCAGGAAAAAGCCTAAACCGACAGACGAGAGCGGCATCAACTGTCGGTGCATCCTGCTCTGGCTGCCTACTTTATGTTGTAGATAAAAATACAGGCATCTCGTTTTTAGTGGACAGTGGGGCACAAGTTTCCCTTATCCCGGCAACATCAGTGGACAAAAGGTCTCCTCCCTGTAAATTTACACTTCGAGCTGTAAACGGTTCGATAATACAGACTTATGGGGAGAGGTGCATGAACCTTAACTTGGGTTTACGCAGATCGTTTATCCACGTTCTCATAGTGGCTGACGTAAGCAGTGCTATACTGGGTACTGACTTTCTGCAAGCATTTGGCCTGGTAGTAGATATGTCAGGCCAGTGTCTCCGAGATCCAAGCACACAACTTGCAGCATGTGGGGTGGTGGGGACTGGCACACCATTAGGTCCACAGGGAGCACATGCAGACCAGGACGAAGTCTTCCTTAGTCTGTTGAAGGAATATCCTTCAATATTGGTCCCCTCCTTTCACAAGGAAGTGTTACCACACACTGTAACTCATTACATTGAGACAAAAGGCCCACCCGTCCATTGTAAAGCCAGACGTTTAACACCTGAAAAAATAAAGGCTGCGAAAGCAGAATTTCAGCAGATGATGCAGCTTGGCATAGTTCGTCCTTCAAATAGCGAATGGGTCTTGCCTCTTTATCTTGTTAGTAAGGGTCCAAATGCATGGCGGGCATGTGGGGACTACCAAGCTTTAAATGCTGCTACGAAACCGGATAGGTACCCAGTACCACATATCCAAGATATAACAGCAGTGGCCCAGAATAATAGGGTCTTTACTAAATTAGACCTTATTCGGGCATACCACCAGATCCCTGTGGAGCCCGAACATATTCCCAAAACGGCAATTTCCACACCGTTTGGAATGTTTGAATTTTTGCGTGTTCCATTTGGTTTACACAACGCAGCTCAAACGTTCCAACGGTTTATAGACCAGGTTCTGCGAGACTTACCATTTGTGTGTGCATACATAGATGACGTCCTCATTGCTAGCAGGAATAGGCAGGAATACATAGATCATGTGCACCAAGTATTCGATCGCCTGAACCAATATGTTGTTTTAAATCCATCGAAATGTACTTTTGGTCAATCCGAGGTTATATTTTTGGGGCACCATATTTCAGAGAAGGGAATTTCCCCATCCCCAGAGACAGTCAAGTCCATCCGAGATTTCACTATTCCTGCTACAATGAGACAGTTGCGGCAATTTTTAGGATTAGTTAACTTCTATCGTAGGTTTCTCCCTCATGTTGCCCAAGTACTTTTGCCATTGACAGGTATGCTGACAAATGTGAAGAACTGCAACATTACACTATCGGAGGAAGCAATAGCAGTATTCAACAAAGTAAATGCCATGTTAAAAGACACCGCAAAGCTGTCCCACATTCAACCCAATAGTGAACTTTGCCTGGCAGTAGATGCATCTGCAACTGGAATTGGAGCGGTCCTGCAGCAAAAATGTAATGGGAACTGGCGACTTATTTCTTTCTTCTCCAGGAAATTGACTGACGCAGAAACACGCTATAGCACATTTTCCAGAGAGTTGTTGGCCTCGTTTTCCGCAATAAGACATTATCGGCAGCCATTCTACTTGGTGACTGACCACAAGCCTCTATTAGGCACTCTGCAGTCCTCCTCAGACAAATACTCTCCCCGAGAGGTTTGTCAGTTGGACTATACCCTACAGTTTACGTCGGATGTCAGACACGTGAAGGGAGCTGACAATATACCGGCAGATACACTGTCACGAGGAATAAACTCCTTCACATTGGGACCTTCCGTCGAAGCCAACACCTTAGCTATGGAGCAAGAAAAAGACAAGCACCTGCAGAAGTTTCTGCAGAATAATGGAACATCACTGCAGCTGGTGAAAATGGCACACCCCAACAGCCTGATATATCCTGCGGTGGGTGGCCATAATAAAAGGATATTCAAGAAAGGTATTCCACCAGGGAAATAAATGGATAAAGAGGTTCTGAAGTTAATAAAGAAATAGAGAAGTTTATTCAGAATATTTACAGAGACAGCATGTTACGTTTTTAAGTGTTCCCGCCCAGGGAAGGCTCTCACAACCGGTGACCGGTGATAACGTTCTTTCGATAAAAAGTTCCAGCGGTGAATTGCTCATCTCGCCATAACACAGCCCTAGAAAAATAGTGTGTGATATCAGCACTAACAAACTGCGCCCATATGTTCCAGCATCCTTAAGGAAAGACATATTCAACGCGGTACACGGGTTATCACACCCAGGGGCCAATGTGTCGATACGTTTGATGACAGACAGGTATGTCTGGCCGAGGATGAAAGCAGGCGTGCGAGAATGGACAAAGAAGTGCGTGCAGTGTCAAAAGGCCAAGGTCGGTCGACATACACGTGCGCCACTAGGCACATTTCCAGTACCTGATGAGAGGTTCAAGCACATACACCTCGACATCACCGGTCCATTTCCGACATGTGAAGGCTAATGCTATCTTTTGACATGTGTCGACAGATTTTCAAGGTGGTTTGAAGCCTTACCAATGCCGGATATGACAGCATACACTACAGCCAGAACTGTCCTCGCTGGATGGGTAGCAAGATTCGGTGTCCCGGAAAATGTGACAACTGACCAGTGGCGGCTCGTGCCTGGAGCTGTGGAACTGCAGCACCCCCAAGTCATTTCTACTCATTATTATCGATACACGTTAAAAAGAATACGTTTATTTTTTTTTTCTTTGTATGTGATAATATATCATATTAATTATATATATATATATATATATATATATATATATATATATATATATAATCCTGAAGCTTAATGTCGATAATTGTCCCCATACTCATATAAGCATAAAAGCAAATAGTCAGGGGGCATTTGTCATTAATTAATAGCTACTTCAGAAATTTTGCCAAAATTGATTTTTCACTTGTATGTGTTGGAGGTCATCATAGATAATCACTTTCAACTTGTCTTCCAAATTTCAGAGCCGTTTTAAGCGCGTGAGAGCGATTTTCAAATTGGCTGCCTAATTTACTGACAAAAATACCTAAAATCCCAAAAATAACCCTAAATGTCTTTATTTCTATTGATTATCTTAAGTTTATTATATTGCAATGTTCTAAATGTTGTATTTTTCCTTTGCAGGGCTGCAGCTGGCCTTAGATTTGTGTTTGGAGCAATAGTAACCAGAACAACGGCAATATGGAGGAATGCATCATATGCGACGAGAAGCTGCACGATCTGTTTTCTACTGCAACTGAAACATCCCTCTCCAATATCAGATTGTGTAGTGAAAGATGGGGTAGAATTGGCAAGAACAGAAACATTTGTGATAGAATAAATACATTGAAAATAGTTAGAGGAACAGATTACCATTACCATAGAAAGTGTTACAAATCATTCTGTAACACAAGCAATCTTGCAAAAGCTGAAAGGAGTCATGAAGAAGAATTAAAAGAGTCAATGAGCAAAAAGCGAGGAAGGCCAAGTACAAGTTTTGTATCACCAAAATCAAGGAAAACATTTGATTCAGATTTATGTGTCTTCTGTCAAGATCAAGGCAGAGAACAAATTCATGAAGTGTGCAGCGAGTCCATGGGGAAAAAATTCTTGGAAATCAAGAACTGTAGTCCAAGTGAAGATGTCCGTGCAAGACTAGCACTCCTTATGGATGCAATGGATGCATTTGCAAAAGATTTAAAATACCACTTGACATGTTTAAGAAAAGAAACCAGATACCTTGAAACATCAAAGACTGCCAACAACCAACAAACAGAAAATGATGACATTGGAGGTGCTATATCTATTATTGAAATTGTCAACATTGTCCAACTAAGATTAACTAGCAGTGATACTTTTCCAGGCATTGATATGAATGTAACCAATGATGCCTACATTAAACTCCTTAAAGAACATGAAGTGCCAGTTCCAACTAGCAACTACAAGCAGCTTTTGAAAAAGCGTCTTCTTGAGAAGATTCCTGGAATTGATTTTGTCAAGCGTGGTCCTAAACCTGAAGTAGTTGTCTCCAAGAAAATTAAAGACAAAATTGTTTCTCGTGAGTATGAAGTGTCAGATGTAGATGAAGAGATGGAAATCCTAAGTAAAGCATCAAAGATAATTAGACAAGAAATAGCATCAAAGATTGGAAATATCTAGGCTCATTTGAGGACTTTGAAACACCAAAAAAATTATTACAGTTAGCAAGGTGGATAACATATGGCCTACATACTAGTCTACATATAAAACGAGAAGAAGAAGCAGAGAAAATGTCAAGAAATTTAACTCAGCACATTGTGTCTTCATATAGATCCAATCGACAAGTAAACTACGAATCTGAAGATGGTGGTGGGTTCCAGAAGGATAAGCATACACCATTTACAGTTGGTCTGGCCCTTACATCATATCAAGCAAACAGGTCACGTTCAGAAGTGGAAATGCTCAGAGACGTGAAGGCGGCTGTTTCGTATGATGAGGTGGAGAGAATAACAACAAGAATGGCTTTGGCTGTAATGGATAATGTAAATGACAGTGTTCAGGGCATGCACATACCCTCTTTTCTAAAGCAGGGTGTGAGACCCTTGTTTGCAATTGACATTATTGACTGGAGTAGTGAAGTAGGGCCATTTCATGGAGCAGACTTGCTAATAGCACAGCAAGAACTTGAAAGTAATCCTATTCTTGGTGGTAAACTTAAGTTAAACCTAGGTATCAAAGACAAGTCTTTAAAAGAAAATTTAGATGTAAAGTACTTTCAATGTGACAAACCATCAATTCCAAAGGTTGATCATGTGAATTACAAATTGTACACTCTGAAAGGCACTGACATTGTCTATGAGCAGATGAATGTAATTTGGTTCATGACCTGTAGCTGGATTTTGTCAAATGTGTTGAGGGATGGGAAGTGGGGAAAAGATGAAGAGTGTGAAGATGGTGAAGATGTAGCTGATAATACAGGAACAGAGTCACAAGGAAAACAGGTATATGAAGAAGTTAAAGAAATGGGAGCCACGAGCACAGGCACCAAAGACAATGAAGATGAAACATATGTGTTGGAAAACATGGAGGAAGAAACTACAAACAATAGAGATGAGGAAGATGAGATGGGAGGTATATATGAAGAAACCAAAGATGGTTCAGTGACTACTGCTGTGTCAGATAAAAATTCAACAGAAATTATGACGACTGGATCAAAAAATAAAGTCTGTACTCAGAAAAAGAATCTCCAATGTCCTACGTGGTCAACCTATAATTCACTTATCACTAAGAAAACACCAATTTGGAATGTTGGAATATGTGCCCCTCTTTACAGGAGAAGTCCAACAGAGTGGCCTGTACTCTTGACTATTCTAATGCAGGCACAGAAGATTAATTGGATGACTATGGGAGATGATTGCAGGCCTGTGATTACACTAGATGGCGACTTGTATAATCGTGCAGTAAGATTGAAAGATTACAAATCACAGTGGTGCATTAGACTTGGGAGTTTGCACACTACTATGGCTGCTCTCAAATGTTTAGGGAAGTATGTTGAAGGCAGTGGCATTGATATAGCTTGGCAAGAGTCAGACCTTTATGGACCAGCGACAGTGAGGCAAATATTAGATGGGCGACATGTGTACAGAGGAATAGAAGCACATACAGTGACACTCATAGCATTGCATCATTTGTTCTTTCAGACTGTGTTCTCAGAAAATGACAGAGCAGAAATCACACCAGGTATCAAGAAAATTGCCCAATCATTTAAGTCATACATCAATGAACCAAGCAAGGATACAGAAGAATTTCAGAAACAAATTAACCTTATGCACCATCAGCTGATGACAAATAATACTTTCAAACGGATGGAGGAATGGCAAGAAAATGGGAAAGGTATTCAAAAATTCCTGACAAACTACATGAACCAAGTAATGGTTTTGCTGATGTTCATTGCTGCTACAAGGAAAGGTGATTGGAAGCTTCATTTGGCAAAAATGGAAGAGTTGTTGTCCTACTTCCATGCACATGATCAGTTTAACTATGGAAGATGGGGTACGCTATATGTTGCTGACATGTTGGAGATGCAGACAAATGATCCTGATCTATGGAAATTTCTTAATGAAGGAAACTTTACCATTGCTAAACACAATGCATCATTTACAGCAATTGATCCAGATCATGCGATTGAACAAGAACATAAGAAAATGAAATGCAAAGGGGGTTTCATCAGCATTACAGGAAATGAGTCAGCATTAGACAAATACTTTATCATTGCTCCTACATTAAGCAGAGTCATTAATGAGTTCAAAGACTATGCTGGAATAGAAAGTAGACAGGCAACATCACTTCACCACGAATTAACAGGTGGAAAAGGTACTAGATTGATACAAAATGCTGCAAAACTTGTGGATACCATCAACAAACAAGGAAATCCATTTGAAGAAAGTGACATGTTTAACTTGATGACATATGCTGTACCGCCAATTGAAGTCAGTCAGAATATTGAACAAAGAGATAAATTAGGAAGAGAGGCACTGGGGAAGTTTGTGACGAGTAGGATGGTTGAGAAGACAGTTGGCTTTTGGGATCCCCAGAAGAAAAATAACATTCCCTATTTCAAGAATGTTGGTCCAGTTGTCAAAACAAAGGTGAAGGGCCAATTAGTTGCTGTCAAACAAGAGAGGAAATTGCTTTCCAGACTATTGGTTATAGGCAAAAGAAGACCTGAATTTGAAGTGAAAGATGCTATAGGAGAATATGAATTTGACAGTGCCCCACCATCAAATTTCCAGCCAGATGGTTCAATAATTATGCTTTCTGGAAAATCTCAGTTAGTAAAGTTGGTCATGGATCTCCCTATTCCAGAAGATGTAAGCCAGCCCCCAGCAGATCAAGCAAATAGCACCCAAACTGCAATTTTAATAATTGATGCAATGTGTGTTGTCAACATGGTAACAAAAACATGTGAGAAATTTACTGCTTTAAATTTTGCAAACAAATTTGTTGAAATGGTTGAAGATATGGGGGCACAATATGATGAAATACGTGTTGTCTTTGACCAATATCGACCAGGATCTCTCAAACAAACCACAAGAGACAAGAGAACCAAGAAAACAGCAGCTATCCATTATCATGTTAATGACAGTACAGACATAAAGAATATAAGGATGTTTCTATCACATATCCAGACAAAGGCTAAGCTCACCAAATATCTATCACAGAAAGTACTAGCACACTACCAAGGAAAGTCAAAGAAGGTTCTTGTTATG
>NC_136485.1:98539924-98692424 GCF_053919585.1 Euprymna scolopes
GAAGCCGTTCAACGCCTGATATTCAAATATCTCAGCCAGGCATTAGCAACAACAAAGTGTATATTCGTAGCTTTAATGGTACCAACGGAAAAGTTAGCTTTGCGGCTGTGAACTAAAAAGGGCATTGTTCTGCTTTCCTTATTCGTTGTTAGGGGGTGATGTAACATGGACAAAAGATAGTTTCAGAACTATTAGCAAAATGAAAGATAGAACTGAAAAGCATGAGAAGCACGTTGACAATATAGTTTCCCTATCAATTTTGGGGACCATAAATATTAAAGCAAAACTTAGTGAGGCCTGCAGACTTTCAATCAATCATCATAACATCAATGTTAAGAAGAACCGTGAAATTTTATCTAAAATAATAGATTGTATTTTCTTTTGTGGGAACTTTGAAACTCCCTCACGAGGACATGATGAAAAAGATGATTCAGTAAATCCAAGTGTATTTAGAGGATTTTTAAATTTTGCATCTTAATTAGATCCAGATTTAAAGAATCACTTAGAAACCAGTAATGTCTTCAAAGGTGTTTCCAAGACTATTCAGAATGACATACTTGACTGTCTTTTACAAATATACCATAATGAAATAAGGGCAGAAATTAGCAAAGCTTCCTTTGTAGCGGTCATGGCTGATGAAATAACAGATGTGTCTGAACATACACAAATGATCATTGTTTTACGGTACGTCTTGGATGAAAAAATACTTGAACGCATTTGGGGATTCTTTCTTCCAGAAAACCAAACCGCTGATAGGATATCAAAATGTATTCTACAACAATTTGATATAATCCTTCAAGGGAATCGTCAAAAACTGATAGCTCAGACATTTGATGATGCAAATGTCATGAAAGGCAAAAAAGCTGGTGCTCAGGCGAAAATAAAATCAGTTTATAGTAATGCGCATTTCACTCACTGTTATGCGCATCAACTTAATTTAATAATGAGGAATGCAGCAAGCATTACACGAAATGCTAGAATATTTATCTCTAACATTTTGGCTATTCCGACTTTCTTTTCTAGATCACCACAGCGTCTGTCCATTTTTCAAGAAGCATCTGGATGTAAGCATTCTACGTGTATCCGCCACAAGGTGGAACTTTAACATACATAAATAGAGTTCATGAAAATGTTCAAGCATAAAAAAACTATCACTGAAATTCAGTCAACATCATATGTAGATGAGACCGTTGCAGAAGCGACAGGAATTCTGAAATATTTGAATGATGAAAATTTCATATTTTGGTTTGAGCTATTTCATAAAATTATGTCTCATGTTGAAATTATTTCTCGGGAAATTAGCATATATAAAGTCAATGAATACATAACAAATTTCAAAACTGCTATTTTAGAGATAAGAAACACCAAATACTGTGAAAATTCTTCACAAACACTCAAGGGCGAAGCTAAAGAACTGTGTGACTATATATCTGTTGATATAACGGACAGATATTCTTCAACTAAACATTTAATACTTGCTAAATTGTTTTACAAGATAAGCTTTGCTAGTTTTAAGAAAAAAAAACTACCTACAGAAGAGATATTCTTGACAACTGAAGCATATCCCATGATTGACAAAGAAAAGTTTGAAACTGAGCTAGAAATATTTTATAGTAGGTCAGATATCCATGAGTATTGCAAAGTAATTGATCTCCTGAAATTTATTTTGGAAAACAATTTAAACGATGTTCTTAGTGAAATCACAAAACCCATAAAAATTATCTTGACAATTCCCATGACTACATAAGAGATAGAACGTTGTTTTTCAACTCTGAAAAGAAAAACTTTTCTAAGGAACACCATGGGTTGCGAAAGACTTGCAGTGCTTTCAATTGATAAAAAAGTTCTTCAGCAGTCATTCAGAAGTTAAGGAGAAAATTATCAATCTTTTCAAGAAGAATGGAGTTTACTTTCAAATGAATGTAATAAATAAAATATTTAAAATATTTACATCTATTTAGGATTCCTTTAAGTTATTGTATTTTTATACGTGTGCATACGTATAAATTATACATAATTTTATGTTTGTTTTATTTTTACACAATATTAAAAAAAATAGGTGTTTTCTTTATAACAGCACCCCCACTAATCTTAGGCACGAGCCGCCACTGCAACTGACAGAGGTAGACAGT
Source organism: Euprymna scolopes (assembly GCF_053919585.1). Lineage (NCBI taxonomy): Eukaryota > Metazoa > Mollusca > Cephalopoda > Sepiida > Sepiolidae > Euprymna > Euprymna scolopes. Next base: position 98,542,057 of record NC_136485.1, read on the forward strand.
TCGAGTCCGAACTGTTTCATAAACTCTCAGGACTTTTGGGCACCAGAAGTATACACATGACAGCATACCATCCACAAGCAAACGGAGCAGTCGAACGTCTACATCGCAGCCTAAAGGCCTCTTTACGCGCAGTGCTTACCAGCAATACAAAGTGGTTAGAACACCTTTCTCTAATTTTGCTGGGTTTGCGCACAGCAGTGAAGAAGGATATGAATTGCTCAGCAGCAGAAGCGCTGTATGGTACCACACTACGCCTGCCAGCACAATATTTTTGTGATACACCAAATAAAGTTTGGGACCCTGCATCATTTGTTGATAGACTGACAAGAACCATGGCCAAAATGGCATATTCTCCATCAGGAATAAACAAGTGCGCTAACACATATGTGCCAAAGGCACTAGAGACATGCACACATGTGTTTGTTCATGATAGCTAGGTTGCATACCCTGCAACCACCATACCGCGGACCTTTTAAAGTCAACAAGAAAAACAAGAAGTATTTCAGCATCCTCATTAAGGACGAAGAACAAAATTGACAGGTTGAAACCCACAACACTCGAGGATGCATATTTAGAAGTAGATCCCTCACAAAGGATGCCAGTCGAAGTGACATTGGAAAAACACCCTTATAAAAAAACACGTTTGGGCAGACAGGTAAAATGGCCTGCCCATTTAAGAGACTTTGTCTGTACATAAAAAAAAAAACAAAAAAACAATCCTCTCACAACATTCAATTAAAAGTACTCCGTATTTTTTTTTGGGGGGGGGAATGTTGTAGGGGACTAAAAATTAGAGGACACTGGGGAGGAGTAATCTGCCCCTGCTCTAACGCTTGTTGGTTTTTCCCTTTTGTCATGGGCAGACGTGTTGCCTTTTCCCTCTCAAGAAGAGGAGAACCTTCATTCCTCCATGAGGTGAGCTCTGAGAACTTTTTCCACCAGTCGGTGAGTCTTATCGAACTGTTGCTATTGTATTGTGTTTTATTGTTGTTTAAATGTTTGTCAGTGTATAATAAATGTGTAAACGTAATTGGGCAATTGTGTTTATTCATATATTTTTTGTTTAGTTAAAACTAACATCCTGAAATTTTTAATTTCATCTATGTCACGATCATTGAATATCGACACAAGGGGTTTGTGGTCAATAGCAAGTATCAGGTGGGAGCAGCCCAAAACAAACATTTTGCAGCTTTCTAAACCAAACTTTATGAGTAAAGTGTCCCCTTCAATTGACTTTCATTGGGTCTAGTGAATCAGGAGGCAGCATATACAACCTTCCAGTATCCTGGCCCACAAAGGACTCACTATGTTTTTAAAGTAGAGTAAATGCTATTCCTGTTCGACTCCAGTCTGTAGTTAAGCATGTTGGATGATTTATTTCGAATGTGTGAACACCATCCTGGATACTATCTAGGATTTTATCCTTAAACTGTTGAAAGAGTTGCTTTAATGTATCATCCCAGTGAAACCGGCTGTTATGTTTAAGCAGTTCTGTGAAATTGTCAGAAATTTATCCGTTTTCAGATAAATTCGATGAAAAATGAATAGCCTGCACAAAAAATAAAGGATAAAATAAAGAGGAGGAGCAAAAGAATAAAGTACTATGTGACATGGACTACATTCTACACATGTATGTAGAAATGATCTACACAAAGGGGTATCAGATAAAACTTTGACAATGCTTACCTCACCCAGCTGTCCATGTAACCAACACTGATTTGCCAATTCATTGCAAATTCCCAGTCTCTTCTACAATGTCTTGAGCAAGCCTCTGTGTTGGCTTGTATCTCAATCATACAAAATATATGAATGAATGTTCTTCTTCCAACTCAGATTACGGTATCGAATCAAACGCCACTAAAACAGGTCAATGATTGTAAGTACTTAGGATCCTTCACTGATTCTTTATTCAAAGATTTCAACATCGGAAAGGGAATGGTGTAGTCTTCTTCTAATAATTTAAACAAAATATCGTATGAAAAACAAAACACAAATTTTATTTTTATAAATTATAATAATAAACAATCATTTTAATATTCATTTATTAATAAAAACAAATATGTTATTATTTATTAATAAATAATTAAAACACTTATTTTATTATGTATTCATTGAAACAGACAAAACAGTTTAGCAATGCTACAAAGTAAACTAGCGATAAAAAAAATGCCGAGAATTATTTTCTCTATTAGAGTAGATAAAGTTAGGACTTTATTTAAGTAATATACTTAATATATACTATTACTGCAAGCTTGCCTGTATTGAAAATGCTTGCTTCCTGGCTAGCCAATCAAACCATCTAATATAGTTAGTCTTAGTCTTATTTTGAATTATATTTCGAAATATAATACAGTGACATTAGCAAAGAAAAAGTCACCTATGAAAACGAACCTCCTAAATTAAAACCTTGAATAATTATCTAAACTCGAATGTAAATTAATATTAAGCCGACTTTACAAATTGATAAAAGTTAATTATTGGATTTTAATTATAAGGTGAAGCTCCAATAATTCAAACTCGATAGATAACGACAAACTTCTACCCATTAATATGGAAGGGGAGATTATCATCAAAAGTTTCCTGAATTGATAACTTAGCACCGGACTTACTACTTAGATATAAATAAGTCACTTGTACCCATTCCCCTCCTCGCTGTTTTTTTTTTTTTTAATGGAGAGTAGATAATACAGTGGATGTGTTATCGGCAGCTCCAGTAACTCTCGCTTCTCCATTTTTGTCCCTCAGTCCTCATTCAATCAGTGATTTTTCTGACAAAGGGTGAAGAAAAAGCTGCTTTAAGGTCGGTAGTAATTGGTGAACAGTAGTCTGAGATGTCGGAAATTTTTCTGTCTCTATGTCTGTCCTTGTGGGCATGTCACTAGTAAGGGTGCTGGAGGTAAACGTTTTGTCTGGGCTGACGTTATCCGCCTGATAGTCAGGGACCCGAAACTTGGATTAACCACTAAGGCGGCTGTCCTATCAGCAGGCGCAAAGTACTGGGACTGCTGTATTGCCATTTGGTGATAGATCTGGACCATGCAGCAGTCTCTGGTGGGGCCTCTCGATGCCATACTAGTGGGTAATTGTTATGGCTTTACCTTTTCGTGTGCTACAAAAAAAACAAAAAAACATTTCCTGTCTTTTTCTCTCTTACTTTCCCTCTCTGTACTGCTCTAACCAAGTATGCCAACCTGTTCCACAAATCCCAAAACCTCAACATGAAATATCTCCAGAAAAAAAACTCGAATATATATAGGGATATCTCTAGAGAAGATCCTAACTTACCCTATATGTGCTTCCGGGTTGCACTTGCTAACACCACTGCATTTATATTTGCCCTCTATCAGCCCAACAACAGCAGAGTTACTATCTTTAAGAGCATATCTGAGAAAATAGACCACATCCTCTCTGCACATCCCTCGGCTAACATTCACATCTGTGGTGACTTCAATGTCCATAACGTGGAATGGTTGACCCATTCAAATAAGACAGACGATGAGGGGAGGTTTTTTCATGATTTTGCCATTGCTTATGACCTCACTCAGATTGTTTGCAAGCCCACCCGTGTGCCCGATACACCCGGTCAATATGCAAGCCTCTTAGACCTTTTTCTCTCAACTTCCCCTGAGCTATGTTCATGTTCCGTTCATTCTCCTCTAGGATCCTCCGACCACTCCATTGTATCAGTTAAGATAAAAACGAAATGTAATAAGTCCCCAGACGTACCCCTCCACCGTACTGTATACCGATACTCTATGGCTGACTGGGATAGCTTCCGTACATTTATATCTGATTTACCTCTGCACTCCATAATTAAAGAGGAAGTGTCCTCTATAGTATCAGATCTGACCGAATGGTTAATTGTAGGCATAGACCAATTCATACCATCTCAAAAATTCCAACAAAAACCTAACAGCCAGCTATGGTTCTCCCCAGAATGTGCTGCTGCTATCGCGCACAGAAATCACTTTTTCCATAGCTACCAACGTAATAGATGCACTGAGACTAAAGCTGCTTTCAGGACTGCCAGCAACCACTGTAAAAGAGTAATAAAAAATGCAAGAGAGCTATATGCCCAGTCTGTTAAATCCAAGGTAGCTGATCAGCGGCTTGGTTCCCATCAGTTTTGGCAAATAACAAATAGGATCCTGAACAAAAGTGTGCGTTCTATCCCAACCATTATCAATGGACCAGAGGTCATCTCGTCAGCATCAGACAAGGCCAAACTATTTGCAAAGAACTTTGCAGCTAATTCTACCCTATGGGATGAAGGCCATCAACTCCCCATATTTCCTCCTATAACACAGAACATGCTAGGTAACATACAAATATCCATGCATGAGGTCGCCAAGCTAATCAAGAACCTTGATTCCAGTAAAGCAACTGGCCCTGACGGCATTCCAATTATAGTGTTAAAAAAGCTTCAACCAGAACTTGCTCCCATACTTACGAAACTGTTTAAGCGCTACCTTAAGGAGAAGTGCTTTCCGACTCTCTGGAAGACCTCATCAGTTTGCCCTGTATTTAAGAATTCAGTGATAAGTCATCTCCCTTTCAGTACAGACCAATAAGTCTCCTGTGTACTATGAGTAAGTTGCTGGAATCCATATTAAATAGAGAAATAGTCAACCACTTCAGCAGAAACAACCTTCTTAGTGACACACAATATGGTTTCCGCTCTGCAAGATCTACCGCAGATGTGCTAATGGTTATATCCCACAGGATTAGTGAATCTCTTGATAAAGGCTTCCTTTCTACGGCAATTGCTCTTGACAAGGCCTTCGATAAGGTATGGCATAAGGGTTTACTTCACAAGATTTCCAGCTACGGTATAACTGGAACTGTTTTCTCAATCATTAAATCATTTCTCTCCGATAGGCTCATAAGAGTAGTGGTCGATGGACAAAAATCAGAGGCCTGCAGTATTAATGCTGGAGTCCCTCAGGGGTCAATCCTTGGCCCAACTCTCTTCCTGATCTACATCATAACCTGCCTAAACACATACTTAAATCATTCGTTGACATCTATGCTGATGACACGACCATGTACAGCAACACATCAAAGGCTGTAAATGACAAAGTTCTCTCTAATTCTCTCTCCTCTGATCTCGAGCGCGTGGTTCAGTGGGGGAAGACGTGGCTGGTTACCTTTAATGCATCTGAAACCAAACTCCTATCCTTACATCATCAACGTTCTGATCCCCATCTGGCATCAATTGGGATGGATGGCTCTCGTCTGGGAGAGGCCCCGTGTTTTGACAAGCTTCTAGGTTTGACCTTTACTCCTGATCTGAAATGGTACACACACATCAAGTCTGTTGCCAAGGTCGCTGGAAAGATGGTGGGATCCTTCTACCGCTCCAGAAGATATCTCACTACTGATGCAATTCTCTATCTATATAAAAGTCAAGTACGTCCAAGGATGGAATACTGCTGCCATATCTGGGCAGGAGCTGCTAAAAACAGCCTATCCTGCCTTGACAGAGTATAAAATAGACTTTGTGGCTTAGTGGGGGATGCCCTTTTCTCTACCCTGCAACCTCTTTCCCACAGAAGAGACATTGCGAGCCTATCCTTGTTTCATCGTTATTTCCATGGTAGGTGCTCGTCTGAACTCCAATCTCTGGTCCCCTCTCACCAATCTTTCACGAAAAACACCCGTCTAGCCGAATCCACTGTGAAAAATTTTCCCCACTCTTTATCTGTGCCTAAATCAAAACGTGGATTCCATGAACAAAGCTTCTTTCTTAGAACTGCACGCCTGTGGAACTCTGTTCCGTCTGCCTGCTTCCCACCTGACTACAACTTGGATGTCTTCAAGTCCAACGTTAACAAATTCCTAATGAACCGCCCCCTTAAGTAAACACTTCATCAAATCTCCACACTAATGTAATGTACTTGCAATAACCCTTATTCCTGAGTGGCTCCCGGGCGTTGATAAGTGGTGACCACTGTGTAAAAAAAAAATAATAAGATAAAAAATAATATAATAACAATTATTTAATCATCTAATAATAATTTTAATAAGAAAACACATATTCAATTAATTATGTAAAACAGTTTTCTTTTTATTATTTATAAATAAAATAACTATTTTTTTCATTATATATTAATAAATAATGTTATTTTTATAATTGATAAATAAGTAATTTCATCATTTCTAATTTATTAATAGTAAAAAGTATTGTTTTAATTATTTATTTATAAATAAGGAAATGAGTATTTATTATTATTAATCATTAGATTAATAATAATAAATACTCATTTCCTTATTTATAAATAAATAATTAAAACAATACTTTTTACTATTAATAAATTAGAAATGATGAAATTACTTATTTATCAATTATAAAAATAACATTATTTATTAATATATAATGAAAAAAATAGTTATTTTATTATTAACTAATTAATAATAATAAACACTTATTCTATTTATTTACTAATTATCTACAAACACTTCTTTTATTATTTTATTATTTTATAAGTAATAACAAAATTATTAATAATAAAAACAGTTATTTTATTATGTGTTAATAATAATAATAAGAAGAAGAAGAAAAAGACTTGTTCTATTATTTATTAATTATTAATAAAAAAAAACACGTTTTAATAGTTGCAATCAATAATATATATTTTTTTTAATTTTAATAATAAACACTCATGTCATTGTTTGTTAATCAATAATGAAAACACTTATTTTTATTATTTATTAATAACAAAAAAATGTCATATATTTATTAATAAATATGAATACATCTATTTTAGTGTTTATTAATATTTAAACACACTAATTTTATTTATTATTAATTATTTTTATTAATTGATGAAATAAACATGTATTTTATTATTTATTAATTACCAGTAAACACTTATTTTATTATTGATTAATTAATAATAATGAACTTATTATTTATTAATTTATAATAATACAAGCACTTATTTGTAAGAAATACAAAATATGTCAAATAAGTGCTTGTATTATGTATTTATTAATAAACTGCTTTTATCATTTATTTATTATTAATAATAAACACTTAATTTTATTATATATTAATTAATAACAAAAACACTTATTTTTTAATAACTATTAATTGAAAAAACGAAAGGAAGGCAATTTATTAAAAAATATTCTCGAAATAAACATGAGAAAAAAAGTCATATATTCTTTCTTACCTCAAAAATCAGAAAACAATTATTATTTTGCCCAAAATATAAAAATCCAAGATAATTCAATAAACTTGTTTGTCCTGACATTGGTTGAAAACTGTGATGTCAGACTATTTTCATAGCCTTATTAACAGCACCATACATAGCCACAAAGGGGGAATAAAGAGGAAAAATGAAAATTTCTTTGATGAGGGAGAAGGAGCGAGCAAGAAGGGCTCATACATGACCAGGCTGAGAAAAGAGAGGGTAAAAAGCAGAATCAATCTCCCATGAAACAAATCCTGCTCTTCCAACAACAGTTCTCATGAAACTAACCTACATTACTCAAACAAAACCCTGCAAAAACACCACTCCCTACAAAAATACCCTCCCCCTACAGCACCAGCATCTTCTCCTACAACATCAATATCAACAACTATACTCTCTCCCACATCTTACATTCTCTAACATCTCCATTCCTCACATTAACATTTATATCAACAGTACTAATTTCTCCAGCAACTCATAAAACCCATGTATCATCTCTTCACTTAAAATTCTCTGGGTGAGAAGAGGTTCAGCCAGTAACACGAAGGAGTTAGTTGGTACCTCCATTACCACCTTGTGAGGAAAAAAGAAAAATGCTCCCCTTTAACTTGTAAAGATCTGGAGGATTGATCCCTATCAACTACTCTTCAAGAACCCGTGGCATAACAGATAAAGTACTAGATAAAATTCAGTTGTAAGTTCAATTTCTACTATGGTAGATACAAAGAATTACTTGTAAACTATTTAAGACTTCTGCCAGGTCATAGCTGATGGAATGAGAGCATGCTACCACCATGAATTAAATGAAACGTTCTGTTTGACATTCTGTGCAGATTCCCGAGTCCGATAGAAATATTCTACCCAATTTATGCCATTAACGATTACTACACCATCACTTTACATTCATTAACCTTTATCCTCGAGTTGCAATCGGGCTTGATTCTTATCACATGGTATGACTCTTAAATAAAAAAAAAAGTTCAATAGAAAGCTTTCCGAGTTCAACAAAATACACCTTAACATATGTTGAAACGTTGTACACATAACAACCAAACATAACATTCAAGACGAGAACAGTAGTCTGAATAATTCAAATAATCAATTTTCATCTTAAAAAAAAAAAAAACACAGAAACATGATTACCCTTTTATTAAAGGAAAAATTTGAACTTCTTTTTGACCTCAAACATTGGAATAAATAGTGAGGATCCCCTAACTTTCCAAATACTCCATCGTAGCAATCTTTTGAAGGCTTTTTTTTTTCAGCTGCAAAAACATTATCTGAGAATGTTGGTAGCCATGGAGAGACCATACATGGAATGAAACTGAAAGCCAAGGAAGACCCCTTCCTGGAACATCTCTGACCTACATATGTGTTGAAGTATTCTGAATTTTTTTCACTTTTGGATGCACAGTGGCCAGGAACTGGCCAGATTGAACATGATGTATATCGTTAGCATCCTTTTGGAACCAAGTGTAACACTACTTTCCTTGGTTAGTCTGAATGTGAGGCACATGAGATTTAAAAGTTGGACTGGGATTGGGGAGGGGGGGGGGTCTGAAAAATATTTCACCATTTGTTGAGCAGAGAACATTATTAAATTAAAGAATAGCAAAATCTATCCGTACAAAATAATCTTTATTTACAACTCAAGAAAATGAGAAAGAGTTGGAAGAAGTTGAGGAACTTGCAAGAACATTCTGATGAAAGAAGTGTTCTTCTCAGATAGCAAAATTCAGCAATTGAAATATTGAATTTCAGGTAAAACCAATGGTATCTATTTAATTGCCATGTCGCATATCCAACACTAACGAAAAATGATGAGATAGAAAAGTTAAATTAATTAAAGAAAACAGTTTTCAAGATATTTGCAAGTTTTGCTTATAATAATAAACTGAGCAGCATGCAGCAGGGGAAGTAATTTTTTTCGGAAAAGTTTTAAAAACTTAGGCTAATTTAGGAGAAATTAATTATTTCCCTTGTGTTGATGCACGGTCATATATATATATATATATATATATATAAAAAAAAAAAAAAAAAAAAAAAAAGGCCTGTTAACTGAAAAATGCCCGCATGCAATGTAGGTAAGATTTTTCGAACTGTTGCTGTCGATACTATATAACGGCATTTTAAAAAAGAGCATTAAAATATGCTAAAAAGGAAAAGAGAGGAACCCAATTCGATTAATAATGAAACTGAACTTTATTCAATATAAAATATAAATATTATCTACGTAATTTGAAAGCAATATACAATCTAATACTGATAAAACTGAATTATGGATTTAGGGAACAAACAATTAAAGAAACATAAAACACAAACTATTCTTGGCCTTTGGGATAAGATCGCGGTGTAGTAGTATCTGTTCTGATGCTACAATTCACCTTTTCTGTCCTCGACCGGTGAAGGAGGAATCCTTCATGACTAAGACAATTTTTATTCCTATCCAAAGGGCCCTTTATTGGGGAGCTGGATTTTCCTCACAAGATTATATGTTGAAATATTTAAATAACTATTACATTTAATACAGAAATTACATTTAAAGTTTTGGTTTTCTGTTCTTCTATGTTCATTTTTTCCCCATGTTTTTCATCAAAATGTGTAGCATATTTTCATCAGTTACATGGTTAGGAATCCTATACTCCGCTATAGTCTTCATTTTCATATCAGTGCGGAATACATGAATATGAAAATGAAGTTCACATAACTACTAAACATTGGTTAAAAGCTAAGAAAATATAGTAAACATCTACGGGTGGTTGTAAATTTGGGAGGGGACATTATTATTATTATTATTTCACTCACGAGGAGTTGTCTCACAGGCCATCATCAGTGATCGCTCACTCGCAGTAACCTATGGTATTCGCTGGAGACCGTATGACAAGTCTCCCCAGATTTTCAATGTCTTTTGATCACTCGTGCAGATAATTGCAAGTTATCACAACAGTCGTTTGCCATTGATTTCTCGTTGGCATCGGCCATTGGTGTTTCCTGGGTTTTGGGTGACAAAATACCTCCCCAAGGTACCAGATTTGAACTGCACACTTCCAGTGGAGATCTGATTAGTACTCTCCCATCTCAGACTTTCCATCCTCCCTGACCCTTCACAACTAGTTGGTGTGGCGCCAATCGATGTCATCTACAGTGTTTTTTGGCACTTCACAAGTTACGTGAACCCTGTCTAAACGAGTTTTAATTTAATGGCTGCTCCTTGAGGTTTTCTTTCACTTTCTTCGCATATATCTCTTTTTCTGTAATCGAGCGTTTATTTTATTTTTTTGAATTTTTAAAATTGCTTTAATTAATTTGATTCATGCTTTTATTTTGGGTTTTTTTTAATTTTATTTTCATTTTATTTTAATTTTATTATTATACTAGCGGGGCTACCTGGCGTTGCATGGGACCATATAAACAATGAGAAAATTGAAGTTGATTTTGAATATATTTGTTATTCTTAGGAGCAAAGAATTTTTAATGTCTATGTATTATTTGCTATTTCGAGCAAAAGAATATTTTACCTACCTAGGACGGGTATTAGACGTATGAAATAATTGTATCTTACCTAGGGTAGATAATTTACAGCATGTATATGAAATAATTTTACCTTTGCAAGGACGGTGAATATACAACACATATTTAAAATAATTTTACCTTTGCAAGGATGGTGAATATACAATACATATTTAAAATAATTTTAAGTTGTAAGGTGAAAGTGCAGAATAGTTAGAAAGCCCCCTTCATTAAGAATGGGTTTCTAAATAACATTATTATTTCAGCACGGTAAGTACATGGCACAAATACCAAACAATATTTATTTATAAGATAAACACAAGAAAATATGTTAAGTAAAATTTAATGTACTCTTTATTTTTAGTTTGCGACGGACCAGAGTATAATACCCTAGCTTGCCACAAGAAAATAATGAAACGAATGGAATTGAAGGAAACAAAGACTCAATTTATGGATAAGATAAACGTCGTTTATTTACTGTTGAAAGAATGAACGTTTTAGTTATAACATATGTTCATGTCCGCACGTGTGTAACCAATGTTTGTTGCGGGACTGGTGTTGTAGCAAGAATAGGAAATGTGTGTTCATCTCAAGTTCGGGTCACTATCGTTTGTTCGCACGTGGGAATTGAAGTGAGTGTTGTAGTGGAAATGAGAATGATAGTCCAGCGTATAGACGAAGACGAGGATAGAGGTTAAGCTGTACGCCATGTTAGCAGTCAGCTATGCGGTGGTGTTCTCAGGGACCAGTAGTAGATAGAGAGAGAAAGAGTGTGAATGTGTACATACGGTCTGTTAGCTCGTGCCCCATACATAGTAGTAAGTGGGCGTGACGCACACGGTCCGGTCCACAGACTGACTGACCAGCACGAAAGCTGGGCCGGAAAGAAAGAGCCGGTTGTTACTCTCTCTTTTATACTCGTTTCCGGTGGTCTTTTGTGCATGTATATATTTCCCTAGAAAGCGGAAGTGACGTTGTCCATGTGTGCGTTTGTGTGCGCGTGTGTGAGTACATATGTGTGTGTTAGCGTGTGTGTATATACACGTGAATGTGAGTGTATGTACGCGAACGTGAATATATGTGCGTGTGGATGTGGGCGCGTATGTTTGTGTGTGCGTATGTATATGACATAGCTTGAAATATGAATGTGTGTTTTTGTGCGAGACTAGAAAAGGCTCGCACAAGTTCATATCAAAACTTTAATTAAAACTGATTAGTTAATGAATTTTTTAGACGAATGTGTGTTTGTATGTTTCGGGAGAGAATATTTCCTATTTCACTTACCTACATGTTGATCTTGTAATGACGTTATGCTGTCATGTTCACTGGCCTACTCTCTCGGTAGCTGTCGTTTACATCACACGTTACCAGCAACCATGTGCGAAATCGTTTTTTCGTTGAATTATGTAAACACTTGTTTTATGTAATATTCCAGTAATTTATTATGATACAGAACTCAAATCGTCTTGCTTGAGTGTTGAAAGTGTCCATCCGCTTTATGATATGAATGCATAAGTAAAGACAAAGCCATAAAGACTTTTTTAAATCAACAATTTACGGAATGTCTTATTTTATTTATTTTTAAATAGATTTATACATTTTATTTTTTCTACACTCCTAACATAGACAAAATAAATAAATAAAACCGAAAATAATTTTTAAAATTTGGTTTGCGTTACAAATTAAAAAAAAATGAATTTAGGAAAACTCGTCCCCGTAAAATCTATGCCCGTAAAACTCACCCCTTTTTGCTAGGAAGGAAAACTGTTCCATTATTGAATAAATATCGATTGAATACACATTTTATGACTGTTCTGTTGCATGAGGGGCTAACAAGAGTTTTTACCATCTCGAGTTGCGTCCCTTACCTGTGTACATTTTGCTTTTGTTTAGGGATGTTAAATAAAGACGCCATTATGTAAAGCCAATCTATCGTTATGTCTTTTATAATCCATTGACATCCTCAATAAGATAATGACACATGGTGGCAGCAGTGGGATGGAAAGAGTCCAAGTAAGATGTGGAAAAGAGCAAGAAGCGGAAAGTTATTTGCAGAAACAGATAAGTAACTTTATTGTTCTTGTTTCAAATTCTAATTTATACGTACGTCACGTGGACAGAAAAAAAAAAATGTCGGAAGCGGACATGGAAGAAACAAACAAACCAGTGGCTGGCAGTGCCCCTATGTATGGAAGACAATTTAACGGCTCCTATGTATGGAAGACAATTTAGCGGCGAATTGGAAGCTGTTTAAACTGAAAATTGTATAACTACGCCATTATTACATGTTTGACGAAACAGTATTTACAATATCAGAGGGCACTTTTGCTCCATACGTTGGGAGATGACACATAGAAATGTTGTATAATAAGGGGACAGGCTGTGAAGAAATCGGAGAGGCAAGCCAAGAACGTGATATGAGGGTCACGTTTCAACCATGACAACATGGAATGTTGCACGAGCATCACCTGAGCTAGTGACACACATTTGGAACGCGGTGTTGTTTCAAGGCCAAAACAAACAAAAGGAAATTGGACTACAATCGAAAATAATAACATCAACAAATATTTTATGACCAGATCGGAATGCAGCTGACATTCGTAGCTGGGCTAGAGAAACGTGACCGATATCAATATAAACAAAGCAATAGACAGCATCTCTTGAAGATAAGCGGAAGGGCGGCCAGTTATAGTGTTAGTTGACATTAGTTTGTCGAGCAATTCCGGCTTGGTCCTTTCGTGGGACTCAATTAAGGAGCATTTTAGTTCCTCATATTTCCTGCCTTCTAAAATATTTATTGGTATTTTAGCTACCACTTCTGCAGGCAGTGATGATATGACAGCGTAAAATTTGGTTGTTGAAGCTGTTATGTTGCATAGGTGGAATTGGGCTTCCAGAATGGAAAACCAGCCATTTACTGCCGCTTCCATAAATTCATGAGTTTTTATGTTTATTTGTTGCACACTGGATTCTTCAATTTTCTTCCTTTCTTTTTTTTTTTTTTTTTTTATATATATGTGTATCTTTTCTTTTTTTGTGTGTGTGTGTACAACAATACTATATTTCCCCCCCTCTTAGGAAGGAGGGGGGCAAATATAGTATTGTTGTACTTACGTCGAAGGTTTTCTTTGAAACGTTTGCGACGAAAATGAGTAATCACTTGTATTTTCCTGAAGATTCCAAAGTGTGTTTCATTTCTTTTCGGTACGAGTCCAGTTTACGTTGTTCATTTCTTAGTGTAAAGTTCTTTTGATGAGGTGCAGTGTTCTTTAGGCGGGGTCACCATTGTAAATAGTTGCTGTTATCTCATATGAATAAGACACAACACAAATACTAACTTGAATGATTATTTTATTTTTAAATTAACACTGCGAAGCATTGGTAAGATACATTATGTAGCAGTTTTTATAAACGCGGGCGTACTGGACATAGTCGCATGAACTCTCTGACTGTTGTCGTTAAAAAGGACACCCACACCTACCCTCGTCTCTCTGGACGATAGCAGGCGGTGGGGGACGAGTCAGCAAGCAGGACCACCCGGCGAGAGGAAGGCCAAAGAATCAGAATTGTCTCTTTTTCACTGTAGGGAAAGGAAGGTTTAATATAATGCAAAAGGGAATGGTAGTATTAATTTTGCTTTTGTGGCCTAAATCTTTGGTCAGTACAAGGGCATGGGGCTGCACTACTGCAAGAGGGTCAACCCCTAGCCTATATCAGCTGTGCACTGACTGACACAGAAACTCGGTATGCACAGATTGAGAAAGAACTACTAGCAGTAGTCTACACATGTGCACGGTTTCACCAATATACGTTTGGTCGACAGATAACAGTACAAACTGATAATAGGCCACTAGAAGCGATCATGAAAAAAGAATTGGCGAAAGTGGGAATAGATCTCTTTAAGTTTGCAGATAGAGACTATCTCTGCACAGTTGATTATATGAGCAACTTTTGGGAAATTGATCATCTTCTCAATACAGAAGTAAAGACAGTGATAACTAAACTGAAACACCATTTTGCACGACATGAAATACCAGATCAGGTGGTAACTGATAATGGGCCTTAGTTTAATAGCCGGGAATTTTCTATCTTTGCAAAAAAGTGGTGTTTTACACATACACTGGTCAGTCCATGCAATAGCAAGGCAAATGGTAAGGTGGAGCCTGCAGTAAAGATGGCAAAAAACCTTTTCCGGAAAGCGATAGAAGATAAAGCTGACCCATACTTAGCAATGTTGGATCACAGGAATACGCCAGGCAGGGGTCGCTTATCACCAGCTCAGAAGCTGATGACAAGGAAAACAAAAACACTTCTCCCAACCAGAGAGGATTTACTCAAGCCAGAATTGCCCAAAACGCTAAGAAAAATGGTGAAGCAAGACCGCAGGAGGCACGAACATTCTTTCAACCACTGAAACCATTGTATCCTGGAGATGTAGCACGGATGAAACCACTCATAAATGGTTAAAAAGAGTGGAGGAAAACAGTGGTATGGCAGTGACTGGATGAGCGGTCATACCATACAAAAGTGGATGGGGACTTATATCGACGGAATAGAGTAGATTTGAAGAAAACTGCAGAAATACCCCCACTCACATCAGGAATACACCAGCCATATGAAGTGCAGAGCGAGTTACCCAAAAATGCAGGGCGGGGTACAGAAGAGATATGCACCACAGAACCACCTCAATATGAAGGTGAAATAAGAGAAAGCCCAAACCCGACCCCATCCCCAACAAAACCAAGCCCGGAAAGGTTGCGGACAACACGGTGAGGAAGAATAGTAAGAGATTCACGGATTTCACAACATAAGTGAAAGGGCAGAATAATCCCAGTTAGGTATGAGGGTGTCAGCCCAATGAATGCCTAGATCACTATATTGTTGCGGTTTCAAAATCACTGCCTCAATTTTTTTTCTTCACCCCCACTGTTTCTTTTCACTTAAAGGATGTGATTGGCTAAATGCGAGCTAATGTATGAACATATCCAGATTCAGTGAATTCATTCCCCTACTCTTTCTCTTTTCATCATCGATTTTGTTACTCACGTCAAAATTTAAATATATCAACAATACGCCCACAAAACAGGCGACTGACTTTTTACCTTTTAGACAAAATCAATTTAAATGGAATCAACACACACACAATCTACTTTTGATTGCATAAATTTCATTCTAGAATTAATTAGAATCGTTTGCTTGTTTCATTGGGAACGCCATCACTAACATCACGCTGGCCAAATTAATACAGCTCGTTTTGGTTAAGTCAGGCTAACTCGGCCCCTGGGCAACAAAGTTCAAGCAAAGACCATATGTGGGCGCAACTCAACTTATAAGACCATTGCTCCTGTAGCAATCAGTTATTGGTCAATGTAGGGGAAAGCCTTCATACCAATTGTCCCTATCCAGCTCCCCTACTCCCTGGGGAGTTGGTCCCAATTTCCCCTTCACTCCTCACATTAAAAATTGGCCTTGTGCCTAATTTGCTCGGTGGGGGAGCAAATAAATCCAGATAACTCGGCCCGGCCCTGCGGGGCCTGGGCAACAAAGTTCAAGCAAAGACCATATGTGGGCGCAACCCTTTGCCCTTAAGCAATCAGTCATTGCAGAGGAAACCCTTCATACCAATTGTCACTATCCAGCTCCCCTTCTTCCTGGGGAGATGGTCCCCTTTCCCTAATCTCTCCACATTAAAAAAACGGCCTTGTGCCTAATTTGCTCAGTGGGGAAGCAAATAAATCCACTAACTCGGCCAAGGGGTAAGAGGAAGCTCCCAAAACGACGATTGATGCTACCAGTCACGTCGACCGAATCCACCGGCGCCGAAGGATTCCAGCAGCAGCAGCAACAGTAGCCATCTCAGCAGCAGTTCAAACAGCCCTTATCAGGGCTAAACAACCAGCCTTTATCAGAGCTAATAAGTTTTTTCACAAATGTGATTCACTACTGTTTTCAGTGTTG
Source organism: Euprymna scolopes (assembly GCF_053919585.1). Classification (NCBI taxonomy): domain Eukaryota; kingdom Metazoa; phylum Mollusca; class Cephalopoda; order Sepiida; family Sepiolidae; genus Euprymna; species Euprymna scolopes. Next base: position 98,558,721 of record NC_136485.1, read on the forward strand.
TCCGTTCTCTAACACTGATCCTCCATTCTCTGTGTCATCCATTCCGTAACACTGACCCTACGCTCTCAGTGTTGTCTGTTCCTTAACACTGATCACCTCATTCTCAGTGTCCACCGTCCGTTACATATCGCCCTGACATCCAGCCGATTGCTCCAAACCCAGCGAGCAACCCTGAACCACACTACGTTTAGATTACCTGTTCCAGACCTCCAGACCTTAGCCTCCAGTGATGTGTGACCTTCCGGATAACCAACATCCAGATCATACAATTTTTTGTTTCCTTTGCAAATAAAAGGCGAACACTCGTCTTTAACCAAATAACCTGTGTCTGTCATTCTTCTTTGCCTTTTTGCTGTTTACTTTTTGTCTGGGTCTACCTTGTTAGTTGTTGGGTTGGTTGTCCCTGGACAACTGGCCTCGCAACAATATTTTATAGACGCTGTTTTAATTCTTAGAATTTTTTTTTTTTTTTCTGTTTTGTCATTGAGAAATGGGAAGATGGAGGGACTAACAAGAGTTTTCACTGTCCTGAGTTGCGTCCCTTACCGGTGTACGTTTTTGCTTTGTTTTAGAAATGTTAAATAAAGACGCCATTATGTAAAAGCATACATAATGATAGTTATGTCTTTTATAATCCATTGACATCCTCAATAAGATAACAACACAAAATAAACATTCCAGTGATGCGTGAATCTCATTGAAGAGAGTTTGGGTATATGGTGAGATTTTCTCTCACAAGGTTTTTCCCCCTGGCAGAATGGAAGAAAACCAAACAGAATTACAACAAGCTCACCTTAAGACTTCAACGTAAATTTTATTAAAGTAAAAAAAGGTCCATGTTGCAAAAGATGCGTCATCTTCAGCTATTTGCCGCTACGGACTAGTAACGTTCCAGAAGGGAATAATAGTTCGTCTTCGATAAAGACTGGGTAGAATTCCCGCTGATGAAGTAGTGTGCAGGTTGGAGATGTAGAGGTGTCTTCCAAGATGGATGCTGCTAGCTGTGCATACACAAGGAGTCCTTCGCTGTTAGTCCAATGGCGGACAAGGCAAGTCAAATCGTAGACCTTAATTTCGTCTTGACAGACATCAAATTATAGCACAAGCATGCAAATATAATTCGTCCTACTTAAGGGCATTGGTAATTGCAATGATAATGTTCTGCTCCATGTTTAGGCATTTAAAACGGCTCGAAGCAGCAAAGTATTTTCGTTGCCTCGATTCGAGTGAGAAATCCACGAATGTTCAACACTGTGTCTTTTCGGATTCTGATCTGAAAAGGGAATTTGGCACCGAGAACATTCTCGGCAGTTAGTTATAACATGAAACTTGATTGGTTAAAATAATTCCGTGGGTGGAGAAACTGTCCAATAAAAAGCTTGCTTATTTCTGCAGAATTTCTTACACACTGCCAAGGAAAGGAAGAAAAAGTAATGGATAATCATTACTTTTTTAAACAAGATAATGATGTACTGTTAAAAAAAAACTGTCAATGAGTGACGAGTAAGAAATTTGTCCCGAGGGACTTAACATTAATACAAATAATAGCAATGAATTCAATGTGTGTGTCTGCTGCCAAATTCAAATTTATAACAAGTCATTCTAGTCTAACTAGAATGATAAGAAAAAGTGACTTTAAACTGAGTCAACGACCCCGATAATAGAATATAAGAATTTATTTTGAGATTTTGTCCGTACAGCTCTAACACACCCACTCACCTACGGTGTCCTGCTGGTCAAACCCAACACAACTGAAATGATACCAATTATCGCATGAGTCACAACAAACCATAAGTGTTGTTCCATCCTTGGCGAGTGAACATGTAGGGCAGAAGAGGGGGCCTCCTTCTTCCGTAAATTCTGTTATTGTAGATTCAGAATTGTTTTACCTCTAGGGGATAAATATTTTTTAAAGAATGAACTTGAACACACCCGTCCTTCAAAACTGAAGTCAAGCAGACCTTATGGTCATTACCGACCAATAATTTTATTACCTTGCCCAAACTCCAGAAAGGTCTGGACTTATTCGGAGATTTGATAAGAACAATTTCACCCTCCGAGACCTTCGGGGGGGGGGTGATCTTTAATGTTGGTGTCTACTTCTCTAATTGAGAGCAAGTAGGCATTATGCCAAATATGTCTAAATTTACTGACGAATTCATCCCTCCGTTTAAGGGAATGCAAGAGCGTATTTCTATTGAGAGGTTTTGGGGAAAGATCCTCTGAACCACAATTATTGATAAGCAGGCGAGGGTGATATCCTATCTGCAAAAAAAATGATTGAGGATTAAAATATCAAGTTTTTTATCTGAAGTTGAAATAAATGTTAGTGGCCTATCATTTATGGCCTTTTGAACATCCAAAAGGTTAGGAAATCGAAATAACTGACTTTCCTCCTATCCAACAATTTTGATAGACACTGTTTAACAGTCTTAATCTTTCCCATGCTCCACCATGCCAAGCAGAGTAAAGGATAATGGTATAATAGTAGTTGATTTGAAATGTTCTTTAAATTCGTAAGAGACAAGTACGCCTGACAATATAATACCCAACGCCAAGAATGATTTAGCATTGTCGGAATACATGTGGGTTGGTGCACCGAATAAGTTGGTGAACCTAATAAAAGCTAATAAGAAAGAGCGTGTGCTCATCTCTGACAGTAATTCCAGATGTATAGCACGTAAACTCATACAAGTAAGCAGTAGGATGTACATTTTGACATCCTGATTATTATTTTTGAAAAAAAATGTTCAGTAAAGTCCACACCCACATATTTGAAGGCCCGGACAAAATTTACCCTATGAAAGGGCAGTTGAGACCCAAAGGGAGCCTTGTATGGTAGGGAATTGATTCTCTTATATATGATACAGCTACAGAGAACAGATTTCACTGCTTGTCTCCCCTGGGGGAGCCAAAACCTGGATAGCCTTAATTTGCTACGGGTAGAATTTGCTTCCATATGACAAATGTAATAATATGGAAAAACATCAGAGTTCTGAATGCGTCCTTGGGTCCGCATCAGTTCATCCTTATCCAGAAATAAGCCAATGGCCATCACCCTTTGGGGTGCAACTTTATTTGCAGGTTGCTTCAAATAAGCCAATTCTGAGGGAAAAGCTTCATTTTGCATACGAGAAAAAAGCAACAATTTAACTCTTTTAACAGTGTCAGTCTTTCGGTGTCATAATTTGTCACTAAATCTAAAAACTTTTTCTAAGACATTAATCGCATTAGTTAATGTGGAGAAATCAGATATTTTAATTGGTAAACGACTCTCGTTTGAATCAGCTTGATCTGAGAACATACATGTTACAATTTTTTGTTACTGTCATTAAGACAGGATAAGGGAGATATGGGCCAGCAGATGTTAACTTGATTAAGCCAATCTGGTCCGCAGATCCAAAATTTGAACAATTGTTCGAACTTAGAGGTAGTAATATCTCTGGTTTGAAGATCTGCTGGATTGTCCGGCGAAGGAACATATTTGATTTTGGAGGTTACCCCACATTTAAGGCTAACCTCCTTAATAGCTTTGTTTATATCTGATATACGATTTTCCACAAAAATATTCTTTTTTGAAGTTTTCCCATTTAAAACCCATGACAGGGCTACTTGTGCATCAGACACAAGAAAAAATGATTTGCTATTGATAGGCTTTAGAGCCTCCAAAACCTGCAGAATAACTTTAAGGGTGAGAAATATAGTCAACAATTCCAATACAAGGAGTGATTTCCCTTCAATTACTTTAGCCTTGGCAAATATCAAAGAACACTGAGCCCCTTGTTTGGCATACAAGGAAAACACATAAGTGTGCTTAGAAGCATTGCAAAAACAGATCATTTCAATTGGGGAGTCCTCCAGGAGTATACATCTGGGGAATTCAGAGTCCCATATACTGTTCAACTCCTTGGAATGTGGGTGCCACAAGGTGATAAATTCTTCAGGGATTTGCTGATCTCAAGATAAGTTATTTTTCCATAGTTGGTTGATAATAATCTTCCCTGCACAGTGACAGGAAGAAGCAATGATAACGGATCATAAACACTCGAGATAAAATCCCACATTTAGTATCGGCACTGTCGTCTATTACTGTGGGAGCAATTTTAAAGGAGTCCCTTTGTGGGGAATATTGATACCCCAGCACCTTTTCATAGGTGGGGGAAGGAGATGTAATAGTACCATCTTCCATCATTTTTCTTTGTAAACTCATGCAATTGGAATTGCAGGCTTGGAGCTCAAAACCTGCCTCCCTTAGTCTGTCACGGACATTGCTATATACAGAAATCAATGAATTACTGTCACTACAAGTAGTGACCAAATTATCAACATAGAAATTTTTGGAAATCGTGTACGAGGCTAAATCTGCCTCATATTTTTCTACATGATACTTGAGTATAAAACTCAGTAAAAGAGCTGGCATTAAAACCAAGTATAATCGTATTGAATCTGTAGGTCAACCTTGAGAAAAAACAAAATCTATTTTTATCTTGGATAGATTTCAATCGGATCTGTAAAAATGCTTTATGTAGATCGCCCAAGAGAACATATTTCTCTTTCCTGAAAGCTAGTAAAATATCTAGCAATTGTGCTGTTAAATTGATGCTTGAATCATTAATCGAAGTACCACCATTATGCTTTAAAGAACAGTTGAAAATGGAACGGATCTTTCGTAGTTATTCCTTGACCCTCCTTAATTACAGATCTGTTGGGAATCCATATATAGTTCTCATACATTCCATGTGGAACAAAGAAGGATTCAATAATCCCGCAGTCTTCATACTCCTTGAAGACTTGCATATAATCATTATACAGTCTTTTACTGTCTAAGGACTGGACCACTCTATGCATTATTCGCAGTGAGGGCACATAGTTGGATTCTACCTTAGGAAGCTTCTCAGGATCCCATGGGAGATCAACATAATATTTGCCGTCCATAACGATAGTCTCCTTTAAGGCATTTATTTTTTCTTCAAGAGAAGACAACTTTTTTGTTTCGTCAATACCAATGGAGTCTAGGGATAAAAACCTTCCCACTCCACGTTCGACAACAGAATCGTCAAAAAAGGGTTGAAGCGCATCTTCGTAAGTAGCTACAGGATTTAACACGCTATCAATTAAGTAAGAATGGCATGTAGGTAGTGTTTTAATAACTTGATCAAAGGCCGGTAACTCTTCTTTAACCTTTGCATTGGAATTCAAAAATTTAGACCCTTTGCAGAAGGGAATTATGTACTTGGTGAGTTTCCATGCAGAACCTCCCAAGCCTCCCAAACATTTAATTAAACGGAGATTATCTATCCGTGGAATAAGGTCCAGGCCAATTATGCCGTGAATAGCAGACCCATTCAATTCAGAGTATCCAGGACAAAGATGAAAAACCTCAATTTTGACGTGATCTCATCAAATCATCTGCAAACAAGGCAGAAAAAGGAAAGGAACGCTGATGTCCCAATTTAAGAGACACTTCCAGTTCCCTAAGTTTTAATGAATTAGTCCCCACAAGAGTATTAACAGGCATTTCCACCATTCCTGCTTTTAATTTATTCCCGAGACTTAAATGGTTTAGAATTACATCAGAAAAGAAGGATTTCTGGCTATCCGTATCCAAAAGATAGTAAAAATAGACTGGGCACCCTTTCGCCTTTGAGTACAGGAAATATACATTTTTTCTATCCCGATAATGATGTACGTCTTACAAACGATTTGGGACTTTTGGGGCACATCATAGAAAAATGGTTCTTAAAACCACAAACAACGCAAGGATAAGGAAAATCCTTTATCCCCTTGCAAACAGTCTCAGAGTACTCACCTAGACACCTGATACATAATTTGAGTTCTTTGGCTCTTATAATTTTCGAGTCAAAGTCTCGATATTTGGAACAAATTTTAATCGGGTGATCAGTAACCCAACATAATTTACAAAATTTATTAATCTCACCATTATTAATGAGACTTGGAGTTATTATTACTCTTTTTTTAATTAATCTGTTTAGGTTCGGAACTCTTCACCATAATAGACTTTGGATCAGAAGAAGAAGCCAAAATTTTTGGCGGGCTATTTTCCCGCCTCGGCACAACTAATTGTGATGCAATCAATATATCCAAAATGTTGAAAATGTACGACATGATGGAAGAAAGAGAGGGGAAACGTTCGTTAGATTTGTTCATTAGCTCTCTGCTCACACTGTTTGGAAATTTAGCGAACAGAATGTGTGCAATCATAGTTCCAGATGTAGAATTATCTGAAAAAAATCTGTATTAAACAACTTGTCAATTCAAGCTTAACAGGCTCGAGAGGAATCTTAAGGTCTTTAATCGGTAAAAATTGCTCTGGTCGAGGAATAATATCCTCAAAAATTTGATTCATAATTAAAGATGGATTTTAAAATTTCCCCTTCAAACAAGCCAAGGCCTGCTCGTAATTTTTGGAGTTTATATCTAAATTGGATACAAGATCGAATGTCTTTCCCGTCAATTTAGATTTTAATAATAGTAATTTATTTGCGTCATCCAAATTAGAAGTAGAAAATTCCAATTTTCTAAGGAAGTTATGAAATACGAATTTATTTGAAGTCAAATCCTCACTGAATAGATGCCACTCTAATTCCATTTTCATAGGAACAATAGCTTTTGACTTTCTCTGGTCAGGTTTGAAACAAGCTAAATTTTCCCTAACTCTTGCCATAAATTCCGCCGAATCTCAACAAATATTCAATCTATCCTCAACTGAGGATTTTAAAATTAACTGGTCGAATAGGTTCTCCAATTTGGACAACCATTTGTGAATATCCAGAGAAAATTTTTTTTTTAATTTCTCACTAGCCTTTCTTCCATCCAAGCAGGGTTGTTGTTATTCGAAATTTCTTGGCTTCTATTCGAGAAAGCAAATTCGAATTAGATATGATGCTACTGATAACCCAACCAACCAAAAATCAAAATGGCCGTTCCCACGTGGAATAATAAAAAAGGTGCGAACTACAAATTAAAATTTTCCGACAACGTAAAATTATAATCGTTGAAGAGGGGAAAAAAAATGAAAATTGAAACCCAAAACCGGCTAAATAAAATATAATTAAAGGTGCAAGGGAGGTAACCGTGAGGCCTTCACCAAGCCGAAATGATAAATTCGACCACGAGGGTCATTAATTTAAAATGAACGGTGCCCGGAAAACTCATCCCGGGAAAACTCGTCTCCTTTCGCTAGGAAGGAAAACTGGTCCCTCATTGAATAAATATCGATTGAAAACACGGTAAGTCTTTAACACTGTAAGAAATTCTCTTACTCGTTTTTGCCTTTGGCAGAATGAAAGAGACTCAGAAAAGCAACAAAGGCTCACCTTAAATCCAAGAATAATTTTATTTACAAAAGGGTAAAAGAGGAGTCCATATTGCAAAAGAGTGCCCTCTTTAGCTTCTGCCAAATGGCGGGTAGTTCTTGCCTTGAAAGGCGAAGATAGTTGTAGTTCATGCCTTGAAAGGCGAAGGTAGTTTTCTTCTTGTGAAGATGCTGGTAGACTCGGTCGCTCGTAGAATTGGTTGAGGGTTCGCGAAATCCTTCCAGACTGTCGATACGATCAACGCACTTTGCGATCGATGATCATAAAATAATATGCCCCTTTGCGGGCAAAGATAATGATGTAATTATTCCGTAGAACATTTTAGCCTCTGGCTAGTATCCGCATTTAAATGAGCGGAGAAATAAATGGGGTAGAACCATGCCTTAGTTCATTAGGCATAGAGCGAGATTACGCGCGTCTGCTTGGCTCGACGTCAAGTTGAATCTGTTTTTTGAAACACAAAATTCCCGCCAATTCTGAATCCTCCTTAGCAACTGAACAACGCAATACCATTGGTTGAAATAATCGCGTGATTGTAGGTCACGCGGTTATCGCCCTTGCATTCTGAAATTTCTAACACACTGCCAAAGGAAGGAAGAGAAAGAAATGGATACTCATTTCTTTCTTTTTTATCGGGAAATTAAGGATTGTCGCCTATTTGGACAAGTTATTACGATGAAATTCTGTCCCAAAGGACTTAATATTAACACAATAATAGCAATTAAATTCAATGTGTGTCTGTTGTCAATCTGAACTTATAACGATCTCTCTATGGCAAACAAATATTAATAACTACATTTTATTTCAGTATTTAATTTATGTATTTCTGTTGTATTAAATGCTAGCTTTAATTTTTTTTTTTTTTTTTTTTTTTTTTTTCGTCCATAAATGTTTATCTACCAAGTTGATCTTAAATATTGTATAATCAATCCATTATATTATCATTTTCAGTCCCCCACCCCTAATTTCTGGCTCCCATCTTATCTCGCAATTACTTATAACGTCACCAACTAACCTTCGGAAGAAACCCCCCCCCCCCATCCGATTTTGTTTTATATCATAAGTTGCTTAAAACGTGATTAGTTAAAGTTCAGAATAAAATCACGCTTTCTCTTAACGGTTAATTTAAAAAAAAAATCTTCTGAACGCTATTAAAAGTTAAATTCTTCACTAGTTTGGAGACGGAATGCGTTGTTGTGATAAGTGATTTTCTCTATTAATTCGCACTTTTTATTTTAAGATTCAAATATTAATAACTACATTTTATTTCAGTATTTAATTTATGTATTTCTGTTGTATTAAATGCTAGCTTTAATTTTTTTTTTTTTTTTTTTTTTTTTTTTTTTTCTCGTCCATAAATGTTTATTTATCTACCGAGTTGATTGCAAAAATAGATTACCTAATTGTACTCATTTTTAGTTCGTGGGAGGGGAATCTATCACCATACTTTCCCTTAAACAGGTCCGTTGGACTTTTATTAAGTACAATACTTAATAGTTATTTTTTATTTTTTATTTATTTATTTATTTTTTTTTTTTTTAATGGAGAGTAGAAAACGCATTGTGGATGCGTTATCGGCAGCTCCTGTTACTCTCGCTTCTTCTTATTTGTCCCTCAGTCCTCATTTTTAAATGAGTGATTTTTCTGACAAAGGGAGAAGAAAAAGCTGTTTTCTAGGTTGGCAGTATTTTTGCGCGAACAGTTGGCAGAGTTGGTGGAAATTTTCTGTTTCTATGTCTATCCTTGTAGCCATGTCACTAGTAAGGGTGCTGGAGGTAAACGTTTTGTCTGGGCTGACGTTATCCGCCTGATAGTCAGGGACCCGAACCTTGGATTAACCACTAAGGAGGCTGTCCTATCAGCAGGTGCAAAGTACTGGGGCTGCTGTATTGCCATTTGGTGAATGGAATCTGGACCATGCAGTAGCTTCTGGTGGGGCCTCTCGATGCCATACTAGTGGGTAATTGTTACGGCTTTACCTTATCATGTGGTACAAAAAAAAAAAAAATTCTTCGTTTCTTTTTCTCTCTTAGTTTCCCCTCTCTGTCCTGCTCTAAGTAAATCTGTCGACCTAGTCCACAAATTCCAAAATTTCATCATGACAAGTTTCAAGAAAAAATACACGATTAAACCCGGTTCTCCAACTTCCAACGTAGACCCCTACTACCATGTCTCCTTCTCCAACATCAGGGGTCTACGTTCTAACCTTCCAGAGGTTGAAACCCAATTACAGGAGACTAAACCAGACCTTTTATTTTAAGTGAAACTGGCATTGGACAGGCTATTTCCCTTGATGAGTTTGCAATTACAGGATACTCTAACTTAACTTCTAAATCTGATCCCCAAGATCGCCATGGGCATGGAATATGTGCCTATATTAAAGATAGCTTTCCATGTGGGAGGGACATCTCCAGGGAAGATCCTAACTTACCTTATATGTGCTTCCGGGTTGCTTTAGCTCACACTACTGCATTTATATTTACTCTCTATCGCCCCCACAACAGCGGAGTTACTATCTTTCAAAGCATATCTGAGAAAATTGACCAAGTCCTTTCTACTTATCCTTCAGCTAACATTCACGTATGTGGAGACTTCAATGTTCACAACGTCGAATGGTTGACCCACTCAAACAAGACCGATGATGAGGGGAGGTTCTGTCATGATTTCTCCATTGCCTATGACCTCACTCAGATTGTTCAGGAACCTACCCGTGTGCCCGATAATGACGGCCAGTATGCGAGCCTACTAGACCTTTTTCTCACAACTTGCCCTGAACTATGTTCAGTTTCTGTTCTGTCGCCTCTTGGATCTTCCGACCACTCTGTTGTATCAATTAAGATAAAAATGAAATGTAATAAGTCCCCAGACGTACCTCTTCATCGTACAGTATATCGATACACTAAGGCTGACTGGGATAGCTTCCGTACATTTATATCTGATCTACCTCTGCATTCCATGTTTAAAAAGGATGTGTCCTCTATAGTATTAGACCTAACTGAATGGTTAATTGTAGGTATTGACCATTTCATACCCTCTAAAAAATTTCAGCAAAAACCTAACAGCCAGCCATGGTTCTCTCCAGAATGTGCTGCTGCCATTGCGCACAGAAATCACTTTTTCCACTGCTTCAAACGTAATAGATGTATGGAAACTAAAGCCGTTTTTAGGACTGCCAGCAACCATTGTAAGAAAGTAATAAGGAACGCAAGAGAGTTGTATGCTCAATCTGTTAAGTCCAAAGTAGCTGAGCAGCGGCTTGGTTCCCACCAGTTTTGGCAAATAGCAAACAGAATCCTGAACAGAAGCGTGTGCTCCATCCCAACTATTATCAATGGATCTGAGGTAATCTCGTCAGCATCAGACAAAGCCAAACTCTTTGTCAAGAACTTTGCAGCTAATTCTACCCTTTGCGACCAAGACCGCCAACCCCCAATATTTCCTCTTGTATCAGAAAACACGCTATGTGATATACGTATATCTGTACGTGATGTTGCCAAGCTAATCAAAAACCTTGATTCCAGTAAAGCAACTGGCCCTGATGGTATTCCAATTATAGTACTCAAAAAACTTCAACCTGAACTAGCGCCCATACTTACAAAACTGTTTAAACGTTGTCTTAAGGAGAATAGTTTCCCATCTCCCTGGAAAATCTCATCAGTATGCCCTGTATTTAAGAATTCAGGTGATCGCTCATCCCCCTCTCAGTACAGGCCAATAAGTCTCCTGTGCGTCATGAGTAAGTTGCTAGAATCTGTATTAAATACAGAAGTAATCAAACATCTCAACAAAAATAACCTTCTTAGTGACACTCAATATGGTTTCCGTTCTGCTAGATCTACAGCAGATGTCCTTACAGTTATATCGCATAGGATTAGCAAATCTCTCGACGGTGGCAATCTTTCTAGGGCAATTGCTCTTGACATATCTAAAGCCTTTGATAGGGTATGGCATAAAGGTTTACTTCATAAGATCGCTAGCTATGGTATAGCTGGAAAAGTCTTCTCAATTATTAAATCATTTCTTTCTGATAGATTCATAAGAGTAGTAGTTGAGGGGCAAAAATCAGAAGCTCACAATATTAATGCCGGTGTCCCTCAGGGATCCATCCTGGGCCCAACTCTTTTCCTGATCTACATTAATGATCTTCCAAATCATATCCTTACATCATTTGTAGACATTTATGCTGACGACACTACCATTTATGGTACCACATCTAAGACAGTAAACGAGCAAGTTCTCTCCAATTCTCTCTCCTCTGATCTTGAGCACGTAGTACAATGGGGAAAGGAGTGGCTGGTTACTTTTAATGCATCTAAAACCAAGCTTCTCTCTTTACATCATCAACATTCTAATCCACATTTGTCATCAATTGAAATGAATGGCTCTCGTCTTCAGGAGGCCTCAAGTTTTGACAAGCTTCTGGGCTTGACCATTACTCCTGATCTTAAATGGAACACGTATATCAAATCTGTTGCCAAGGCCACTGGAAAAATGGTGGGATCTTTCTATCGATCCAGTAGATATCTCACTGCTGATGCTATTCTCTATCTATATAAGAGCCAGGTACGTCCAAGGATGGAATACTGTTGCCACATCTGGGCAGGAGCTGCTAGAAAGAACTTGTCCTGCCTTGATAGAGTTCAAAATAGACTTCGTAGCCTCGTAGGAGATGTCCTTTTCTCCTCCTTGCAACCTCTATCTCACAGAAGAGATGTTGCGAGTTTGTCTCTGATGTATCGTTATTTTCATGGAAAGTGTTCAACTGAGCTTCAATCTATGGTCCCCCCTCGCCAAACTTTCACAAGAAACACTCGTCTAGCTGTAAACACTATCAATAATTTCCCCCACTCTTTATCTGTGCCTAAACCTAAACGTAGATTCCATGAACAAAGCTTCTTTCTTAGAACTGCACGCCTGTGGAATTGTCTTCCGTTTTCCTGCTTTCCGGCTGACTACAATATGGTTTTGTTCAAGTCTAAAGTAAATAAGTTCTTGATGAGCCGTTCCATATAAGTTATTAAATTTACCAAATTTTCATTACTAATGATTACTATATTGACCAACTTCTACTGTACACTCTTTAACCCTTATCCTTGAGTGGCCTCTGGGCCTTGATAATGTGGTGATGCCTTTGTAAAAAAAAAAAAAAAAAAAAAAAAAAAAATAAAAGGAATGACTCTACTGATGAGTCTATAAAAGGAATATACAATTATTAAGTTGGTGTTTGGTCCGCACAATCCGGACACACCCAATCTTCAACGGTAACTTGTTGGTCGACCCCGACACAACTAAAATGGTACCACTCATTGCACAAGTCGCAACACACCATAGGTGTTGTTCCGTCGTTGGCGACTGAACATGTGGGGCAAAAGAAGGGGCCTCCTTCTTCCGCAAATTCTGCTAATGCAGGTTCAGGATTATGTTTTATCTCTAAAGGATAAATATTGTTTTTAAGGAATGAATTTGGACACACCCGTCTTTCAGCACTGAGGCCGAACGAACCTTGTTGTCCTTTCCGACCAATAATTTTACTACCCTACCCAACCCCCAGAAGGGCCGTATTAGGAGCTTTGATAAGAACAATTTCACCCTCTGATATTTTAGAGGTTTCATTTTCTGTAATGTGGGCGTCTACTTCTCTAATTGAGAGCAAGTAGTCATTATGCCAAATACGTTTGAATTTACTGACAAATTCATCCCTCATTTCAAGGGAATGTAAGAGCGAATTTCTATTTGGAAGTTCTGGACAAGGGTCCTCTGAACCGCTAAGATTGATAAGCAGGCGGGGATGATATCCTGTCTGCAAAAAATGGTTGGGAGTCAACCCATCAAGGCCTCTATCAGAAGCTGAAATAAATGTTAGTGCCCTATCATTTATGGCCTTTTGAACATCTGAAAGGGCGGTTAGGAACTCGAAATAACCGACCCTCCTCCTACCCAACAACTTGGAAAGACACTGTTTCACAGTTTTAATTAATCTCTCCCATACTCCACCATGCCATGCAGAGTACAGGGGAATTGTATAATGAACAATAGTAGTGGATTTGAAATGTTCTCTAAATTCATCAGACACAAATATGACTGATAATATAATACCCGACGCTATGAAAGATTTAGCATTGTCGGAATACATATGAGTTGGTACACCAAATAAGTTGGTGAACCTAACGAACGCTAACAAGAAGGATCTTGCGCTCATGTCCGGTACCAATTCCAAGTGTAAACTCATGCAAGTAAACAGTAGGATGTACATTTTGACATCCCCATTATTGTTTTTGACAAAAAAATGTCCAGTAAAATCCACCCCTACACATTTGAAGGGCCTGACAAAATTTACTCTATCAGAAGGCAGTTGAGACCCAGAGGGTGCTTTGTACGGTAGAGAATTAATTCTCTTACATATAACACAGTCACGGAGAACCGACTTCACCGCCTGTCTCCCTTGGGGGATCCAAAAACCCGATAGCCTCACCTTGCTAAGGGTTGAATTTGCTCCCATATGACAACAATTCTGGTGAGCTTCAATAATGACCAATTTGGTCAGGTGGGTATTTTTTCCTAATAATATAGGAAATTTCACTTCATATGGAAAAAACTCGGAGTTCTGAATACGTCCTTGAGTCCGTATCAGTCCCTCCCTATCTAGGAATAACCCAAGGGCCGTCACTCTTGATGGAGAAGCCCTATTAGAGGGTTGTTGCAAATAAGCAAGTTCTGTGGGAAACGCTTCCCTTTGTAAATGAGAGAAGAGCAACAATTTAGCTCTCTTGACGGTGTCAGTCTTTCGGTGACGTAATTTATCACCGAATCTCACAACTTTTTCTAAGACATTAATAGCCTTAGTTAATGAGGAAAAATCAGATATTTTAATTGGCAAATGATTCTCGTTAGAAGCAGTTTCATCCGAGAACATACATGTTACCATCTTCCTGTTAACATTGTTAAGACAAGGCAAGGGGGACGTGGGCCAGCTGATTTCAACTTGATTAAGCCAGTCTGGTCCACAGGTCCAAAATTTAAAAAATTGTTTGAACTTAGAGGCAGTAATACCTCTGGTTAAAAGATCAGCTGGATTATCCGACGAAGGAACATATCTAAATTTAGGGTTTATCCCATATTTTAGTTTAATGTTTTCAATGAACTTATTAATGTCTGACACGCGATTTTCAATTAATATATTTTTTTTCGCAGCCTTCCCATTCAAAATCCATGACAGGGCTACTTGTGCGTCAGACACTACAAAAACGGATTTGATATTGATAGGCGCTAGAGCACCCAAAACTTGTGGAATAACTTTAAACGCTAGAAATATAGCTAATAATTCCAAAACAGGTAGTGATTTTCCCTTGATGGGTGCCACTTTTGCCTTGGCGAATATCAAGGAACACTGAGCACCTTGTTTCGCATACACAGAAAACCCATAAGCATGCTTAGAAGCATCGCTAAAGCAAATAATTTCAACAGGGGATTCTGCTAGGAGAGTACATCTAGGAAATTCAAAGTTCCCTATACAATTCAGCTCGTTGGCATGTGCTTGCCACGTGGCCTTAACTTCTTCAGGGATTTGTTGACCCCAAGACAACTCCTTTTTCCACAGTTGACTAATAATAATCTTCCCCTGCACGGTGACAGGAAGAAGTAAAGATAATGGATCATATAGACTTGAGACTTGAGATAATATCTTGCGTTTGGTATTGGCATTGCCATCTATTACAGATGGAGCGAGTTTAAGGGTATCCCTTTCAACAGAATATTGATACCCCAGCACCTTTTCAAAGTTGGGGGAAGAAGACGAGATAGTACCGTCTCCCATCATTTTATTTTGTATGCTCGTGCAATTGGAGTTGCAGGATTGGAGTTCAAACCCTGCTTCTCCGAGTCTGTCGCGAACTTTATTATACACATGGGTTAGAGTATCTCGGTCACTATTAGTAGTAACTAAGTTGTCAACATAAAATTTATTGGAAATCGAATGTGAAGCCAAATCGGCTTCATATTTTTTGGCATGATGCTTAAGTATAAAGCTTAATATAAAAGGGCTGGCATTGAACCCAAATATAATAGTATTAAAACGGTAGGCACACAATTTGCCATCTACCTTGAGGAAAAAACAAAATCTATTTTTATCTTCAATAGATTTTAACCTGATCTGTAAAAAAGCTTTGCGCAAATCGCCCAAAAGCACATATTTTTCTTTTCGGAAAGCTAGTAGAATATCTAGCAACAATGCAGTCATGTTAACACCCGAATAAGCAACGTCGTTAATCGAAATGCTACCTTTACGGTTCAACGAACAATTGAAAACAGGGCGGATTTTTGTAGTTATTCCCAGACCTTCTTTAATTACTGGCCGATGGGGAATCCATTTATAATTCTCATAAGTTCCATGGGGAACGGAGAAAGGTTCGATAATTCCGCAGTCTTCGTATTCTTTGAAGACCTGTATATAATCGTTATACAGTCCTTTTCCTTCCAAGGACTGGGCCACCCTATGCATTATTCGCAGTGAAGGCACATAATTGGACTCCATCTTGAGAAGCTTGTCATGCTCCCAAGGCAGCTCGACGTAATATTTTCCTTCCTTGAGAACTATAGCCTCTTCGAAGGCATTTATTTTTTCTTTATCAATTGTTGGCATCCTCGATACCTATGGAGTCCAGAGAAAAAAACTTTCTACTCCACGTTCAACAGCAGGACCGTCAAAAAAAGGTTGCAGCACATCCTCGTAAGGTGCTACTGGCTTTAATACACTATCAATTAAATATGACTGACACATAGGGAGTGTTTTAATAACTTGATCGAAGGCTGGCAATTTTTCCACAGCCCTATCATTTTTGTTTAAAAAATTTGACCCCTCACCGAAGGGAATGATATAATTGGGGAGTTTCCAAGCGTAACCTCCCAAACATTTAATTAAACTGAGATTATGGATTCTAGGAATAAGATCCAGGCCAATGATACCGAGAATGTTAGAACTGTTTAGTTCAGAATAACCAGGGCAAAACTTATACCCTTTTTTAGTTAAATTCGACGTAATCTCATCGAATCTGTTTACGTTAAATTTCAATTTCAAATTTTCAGCAAACAATGCAGAATGATAAAAAGGACGCTGATGTCCCAATTTAATAGACACTTCCAGCTCTGAAAGACGTAAGGACTTATTCCCCACGAGGGTATTGATGGACATTTGTACCGTCTCAGGATTTAGGTTACGGTTTTGAATCAACCGGTCCAGAATTGTTTTAGAGAAAAAGGATTTTTGGCTACCCGTATCTATCAGACAGAAAAAATAAACCGGGTGCCCTTTAACCTTCATAGATATCTTGAGTACAGGACTAATACTCTTGTCCTGATCCGCCATGAAAGTACGTCCCACAAAGGACTCAGATTCTTTTGGACACATTAAGGAATAATGGTTTTTTAGACCACAATTACTGCAAGGGAAGGGGAACCCCTTAACCCCCCTGCAACTGGACTCTGAGTGCTCACCGAGGCACCGGAGACATAATCTTAATTCTTTCGCTCGAATAATTTTAGATTCCGAATTTGGAAATTTAGAACAAACTTTTGTCAGGTGACCATCAACCTGACACAATTTACAAAATTTATTTTCGCCATTTTTGACGAAAGACTTAGAGTTATTATTACTCTGAAAGGACTTGATTTGTTTTGGCTCCGAATCCACGAGGGTTCCAGCATTCAACGAACCCGACATGTTTGGCGGGAATTTTTCCTGCCTTGACGCATTCAAAGGCGACGCCATTATTATGTCTATAACGTCAAATGTATGCGTTAAAATAGACTTTAAGGAAGGAAACCGTTCACAGGATTTATTCATTATTTCTCTGCGAACACTGTTCAGAAATTTAGCGAACAGAATATGAGCTATTAATCTTCCTGAGGTGGATTTATCTGTAAGAAAATCCGTGCCGAAGGAATTATCCATTTCCGTCAGTTCAAGTTTGATTCGCTGGACGAGGATTCTGATATCCCTCAAAGACGCAAAATGGTCTGGTTGTGGAATAATGTCATCGAATATTTTGTTCATAATTGCTGAAGGATTTAAATATTTTTCCTTCAGACACTCCAAAGCTGCTTCGTAATTTTCGGGAATCACATCAAACCTAGAAATAATATTAAACGCCTCTCCTGATAATTTGGATTTTAGCAATAATAATTTATCTGCATTTTTCATGTTTGCAGTACAGAATTCAAATTTCCTTAGGAACCCACGGAACTCAAACTTATTAGGAGTTGGATCCCCACTAAAGGGGGGGCACTCCAACTCCATTTTCATGGGAACAATATCCCTTGATTTCTCAATCTCTGGCTGGAGCTCAGCCAATCTATCGTGGACTCCCGCTTTAAACATTTCGAAATCTCGACATATATTTAGTCTTTCCTCATCTGGGGACTTTAAAATTAACTGATCTAATAAATCGTCTATTTCAGACAATCGTTTCTCGATGTCGGAAGAAAAATTATTTATACAACGCCCACCTCCTCTTTCGTTCATCCAACCCAAAGAAGCCGTTATACGAAACTTTTTAGCTTCTATTCGACCAACAAGATTTGAATTTGCCATGTTCAAAGGACACGACACGAGAAAACAAAATGGCCGTTCCCACGTGGGGAAATAAAATCAAAGGGCGCGAAAAAGATTCTCCGACGAGAAGCGCTACTATCTGAAGGGGTTTACGTCAACAAAATTCGAAACTCTCAATGAACAAGGAATTTAAACCCATAAGAACAGTTCAGACTGACATTCGACAACACATTTCAACAATGAATCAATTATAAAATTCAAGAATCAATATATAATTTTTTTTTTCATACATTATTTAAACGATTACAATTATCGTAAAATATTTGAAGGGTATACTTTTTTTTTACGAATTAAAACTTCAGTTTACAATTTACATGAAATAATATTTATTTTTTTCCTCAAATGAACTTAACTTCAGTTACAATTTATTGAAGGAATATTTATTTTCAATGAATGTGTTCTTTTATGGATCATTACAATTTAATATAAGAATGAATATTCAATATATTATTTTTTTTCCAAAGCACATGGTCTTTCAAGGACCATTACAAATTAAATATAATAATGAATATGTAGCAGAAGTAGCAATAACTAAAATGAGGGGAAAAAGAGCTTACCTCGGGTACGTCTGTTGTGTCACCGGTTGGGGGAAAAAGAGAATTCCAAGATGGCGTCCGGGGGTTTTTATTAGCGTTTACCCCATGCAACTCTCGGAAAATCACGTTTCTTTCTCATGTGATTATGCAAATGGATAATTCCCGGCCATTATAAAAGCAGGAGGCTAGAGACGAGTCGGCAGTGTCCTGCAAATTGTGTGTGTGGGTGTTTCTGGCGATTGGAGTGTGTCTTCTTTTACCACGGTTATCACGGACAGGAATTCCCTCTCTTCTGGAGGTGGGCGATATTGACTATTTTGAAGTTGTACTGTTGCTGACAGAACATTTATTTTTTTTGCCTACTACATTTTTGTTTCAAGCTATTTCGGCCCGAATATGGCGAAGGTGCGGATAAGCAGTGATATTATCAAGCCGTTCTCTGGCGAGGGAGACGTTGTAGCGTGGCTGAAAAAAGTGAGACTTGTCGCACAACTTCAGCAGGTGGATGACGTAGCGAGTCTGCTACCTTTATACCTGGAAGGCGATGTGCTGGCCCTCTACATGGAAATGGAGGAGGACGATCAAAAGAAAATAGACCAGATTGAGGCTCGATTAAAGGAGGCATTTACTGATGATGCGTTTGCAGCATATAGAAAAATAACTATGGTTAGATGGGCTGGTGAACGTGTGGATGTGTACGCCAACAAAATCAGGCAGTTGGTTGGATTGGCCGGATTCACAGGAGAAAGCTTAGAGAGACTCACAAAATTAATTTTTGTCACTGGATTCCCTGACACCATCTCAATTGCTCTTCAACAGGTGCCGAACATCAAAGCCCTGACCATGGGGGAGCTAATGTCGAGAGCGAGAATTTTGACGACGACTGGCGAACAAAATCAGGATGTGGTTGCGGCCACACACTCACCCAACAACAGGGCCCAGAATAATCATGTTAACGTGACCTGTTTCAAATGCAATGTTAAAGGCCACCTTGCAAGGGACTGTCGAAAACGTGGAACACGGTGTTACCGTTGCGGTGAGAGTGGACACTGGGCTCGGAACTGCTCGGGAAACGAGCAAGGGGAGGACGCATAAGTGCCAGTCTTCTTCCCAACCAAGATGTGAACACGACGCTCCCGGTGATAAGCATCCATTTTGACGGGACGCGATGTTTGGCGCTTATTGATACAGGATGCTCCAGGACAATTTTACATGCAGACCGGTGCCGGTCTTGGAGAAAAACAAACGTAAATGTCAACACAATTGGTGGAATGTCCCATGCGTGCTGCGGTGTTGGAACGGTCTCTGTATCCACTGATGAAGGTGTGTCTGCCAGAGTCGATGTGTTGGTGGTGCATGGCAAGCCACTGGGATTTGACTTGCTTCTAGGGATCGACGCCATAAAAGCTCTAGGAGGTGTCATTGTCAAGCCTACAGGATCAGTGCGGCTGGGCACCAGGAAAAGTATTAAATGCGCAGCCATTTCTATCGATGAACCAGATTTCACTGCTACCTTTGACCATCAAAACCGAACGTGGACCGCTTCGTGGAAATGGTCTGTGGACCACCCCCTTGAAAGGCTGCATAATCGAGTGTCAGAGTACCCAGTGCCAGCAGAAATTCGTGAAGAATACACGCAGGAGCTCCACACCTGGATAGATAATGGTTGGCTCGTGCCATACCCAGAGGATAAATTGGGACCCCCCCAAAGGTCTAATTCCCCTGATGGCTGTGATACAGCAGAACAAAGCCAAAGTGCGCCCGGTGATGGACTACCGGGAGCTAAATCATTACGTAGACGCATTTACGGCCAACGCAGATGTTTGTGCGGCTAAGCTGCGTGAGTGGAGACAAAAAGGTGCTAACCTGTCTCTACTGGACCTCAGAAGAGCATACCTACAAGTCCGGGTCCATGAGACACTGTGGCCATACCAGACTGTGGAAATCGATGGGAAAAAATACTGTCTGCCCCGTCTGGGGTTTGGTTTGAATGTGGCTCCCTTGATAATGAGAGCAATTGTCAGCGAAGTACTATCTCAGGAAGAAGTTATAAGCCGAGCAGCATCTGCTTACATTGATGACATTTTTGTCAATGAAGACGTGGTGCCCGCGACCCGTATGAGAGAACACCTCGCGCAGTTCGGGTTGGAGTGCAAGAACCCGGAGCAGTTAAAGGACGGTGCACAGGTGCTGGGATTGGCAGTCAGGATGGAACGCAATGAACTGCGGTGGAAGCGAGGAAATGCGATTCCGGAGGCTCCCAGTATTGTTACGCGACGAACAATCTTTTCCCTGTGTGGTCGACTTGTCGGGCACTTTCCGGTGTGCGGTTGGCTTCGTGTGGCTTGCGGAATACTCAGAAGGAGAGTAAGTTCGGTAACGAAGGGCTGGGATGATGAAGCAAGGGACGCCGTACTACATCGTATGATGTTCGAAACCTTAAAATCTGCGCAGCAGAATGATCCGGCACAGGGAAATTGGTGTGTGGACGGCAAAGAGCTGAATGTATGGGTCGATGCTAGCTCCCTAGCAATTGAGGCAGCCTTGGAGATGTGTGAAACTTTGTTGGAAGATGCATGTTGGCTGCGACCTGAAGATGACTCTCAACATATCAACTTGGCTGAACTGGATGCCATATTGAAAGGCATCAATTTGGCTCTCCAGTGGCAGAGCAAGGTGCTACACATAAAGACAGATTCTGTTTGCGTATACCATTGGGTCTCGGACACGCTAACTGGAAAGGCGCGAGTACGCACCAAAGCAGCAAGCGAGATGCTTATTAGGAGGTGATTAAGCACTCTTAAGGAGCTCGTGAAAGAGTACGGGCTGACAGTGGATGTGACGCTGGTTCCATCAGCACGAAACATTGCTGACCGACTGACACGAGTGCCACAGCAGTGGTTTGAGGCAATGAAAAAGAAAAACGGTCTTGACCCAGTGATAGGCGCGGTCCACACAGACGAGCTGGATGAGAGTCAAATCATGGCTATTCACAAAGATAGTGGACATCCGGGGGTGCGACGCACTACCTACTTTGTCAGGAGAAGATGTCCAACCACGACAAAAGCAACTGTCAGAACGGTCATACAGAAATGCGAGGAATGTCAGTCCATTGACCCAGCGCCAGTCAGGTGGGAAAAGGGAAAGCTGGACGTGAACAAGAATTGGCAGAGAATTGGAATGGATATCATGCATTATGGCACCTTCCATTTTTTAACTTTAACAGACTGTGGTCCATCGCGTTTCTCCTTTTGGAGGAAATTGGCAAGGCAGGACTCGGCAAGCGTGATTCATCAGTTGGAGGCAGTGTTCCTCGAGCGTGGCGCGCCGCATGAACTCCTTTTAGACAATGACACAGCTTTCTGCAGCAATATGTTCCAAGCATTTGCATGTAAATGGGGAGTTCACTTGCGATTCTGTTGTGCATACGCTGCAGCCGGGAATGGCATAGCGGAGCGATGTCACCGCACAGTGAAACGAATAGCGGCTAGAATGTGTTGTCCCATACAGGAGGCTGTCTACTGGTATAACATCACACCAAGAGACGACACATCTCCCTCCACTGCGCCTGCCAACAGGATTTATCAATACGAAGTTCGAGTAAAGGAGACCAATCTCGCAACTGCGTCCCCAGGTCCCAAGAACAGCTTTTACCAGGTTGGAGATCGCGTATGGGTCAAAAGACCGCAAAATCGATGTACCACGAGGTTCGGCAAGGGTGAGGTGACCAAGGTGATCAGCCCTCAGTCGATTTTGGTGGACGGTGTGCCTCGTCACGTGAAGGATTTTCGCCCTCGCCATTATGTTGTTACATCGGAGGAAGAGGGAGACTCAGACAGTATGATGTCTTCTGAAAAGACAGAGAGTATGATGCAGGACGACGGAGAGGATTTTGAGCCATATAATGTACATACTGAAGAAGCGGAGGAAGGACCACCCGTCTTGCCTTTACGAAGGAGTACCCGACAGAGACGAATACTGCCCCCCTGCCCTGATTGTGAAACACCGCCTATGGAGCAGACTGGTGGCAATAATGGCAATGAGGAGGATGGCAGGGAGGAAGTGCTGCCTCCGGTTCTTCGGAGAAGTACCAGACAGAGACGACTGCCCCCCTGCCCCATTTGTGATCATGAGATCAGGGGGGAGTGTAGCAGAAGTAGCAATAACTAAAATGAGGGGAAAAAGAGCTTACCTCGGGTACGTCTGTTGTGTCACCGGTTGGGGGAAAAAGAGAATTCCAAGATGGCGTCCGGGGGTTTTTATTAGCGTTTACCCCATGCAACTCTCGGAAAATCACGTTTCTTTCTCATGTGATTATGCAAATGGATAATTCCCGGCCACTATAAAAGCAGGAGGCTAGAGACGAGTCGGCAGTGTCCTGCAAATTGTGTGTGTGGGTGTTTCTGGTGATTGGAGTGTGTCTTCTTTTACCACGGTTATCACGGACAGGAATTCCCTCTCTTCTGGAGGTGGGCGATATTGACTATTTTGAAGTTGTACTGTTGCTGACAGAACATTTATTTTTTTGCCTACTACATTTTTGTTTCAGAATATTAAATACATTATTTTTTTAAAGGCGACACAATGAAAGGAAAAAAATCCACAATAATGTGGGGGGGGGGAATCGAAATCTTATGCAATAAAACGTTATTACTCATAAGAAAAGAAAATTTGAGGGGGTGGGGGAAGGAATATCTTTTGCAATAAAAATGGTGTAAGAAATTCTCTTACTCGTTTTTGCCTATGGCAGAATGAAAGAGACTCAGAAAAGCAACAAAGGCTCACCTTAAATCCTAGAATAATTTTATTTACAAAAGGGTAAAAGAGGAGTCCATATTGCAAAAGAGTGCCCTCTTTAGCTTCTGCCAAATGGCGGGTAGTTCTTGCCTTGAAAGGCGAAGGTAGTTGTAGTTCATGCCTTGAAAGGCGAAGGTAGTTTTCTTCTTGTGAAGATGCTGGTAGACTCGGCCGCTCGTAGAATTGGTTGAGGGTTCGCGAAATCCTTCCAGACTGTCGATACGATCAACGCACTTTGCGATCGATGATCATAAAATAATATGCCCCTTTGCGGGCAAAGATAATGATGTAATTATTCCGTAGAACATTTTAGCCTCTGGCTAGTATCCGCATTTAAATGAGCGGAGAAATAAATGGGGTAGAACCATGCCTTAGTTCATTAGGCATAGAGCGAGATTACGCGCGTATGCTTGGCTCGACGTCAAGTTGAATCTGTTTTTTGAAACACAAAATTCCCGCCAATTCTGAATCTTCCTTAGCAACTGAACAACGCAATACCATTGGTTGAAATAATCGCGTGATTGTAGGTCACGCGGTTATCGCCCTTACATTCTGAAATTTCTAACAACACAGTAAGTTCAGGAAAAGATGTTATAAATAATAAACTAGACAAAATACTGTTAGAAATTCGCTCAATATATGTTACCGTGACATAACTTGACATATATTCGGTGTTTTTTTTAAATAGTATTTTGTCTAGTTTATTATTTATAACACCTTTTCCCAAACTTACCATGTTAAAGAGAGTGTCGGGCGCCATTTTGAATTTTCCAATACATCGGTAAACACTGCATGTTTTTCGAGCTGAATAAACATGTTACATTGAATAAAAGCACAAAAAATGTATCCAGTTTGGTAGAAAAGTAACTTATCTTGCCTTTGATAATATTTATTTGTTATATATTTGTTTTTTTGACAACTTTTTCGAATCTATGTGTACAGTAATACAAACCCAGAAAATTAAAGAAATTACTGAGAGAGATTTGGTTTTAAAAAGAAAATAATAAATTTTAATATTTTTTAAAATATAATTTAGAGAGAAACTATAACTATATCTCCCTCCGAAAAACAACCAACAAAAAATGAAATTAAAAAGATTCTTGATAAACGATAGCGGAGTTTTTAATAAAATTGATTAATAAATTTATTTAGTGACTACTTTTTCTCTTAATGATTGACTTTAGAATTTTGAAGTAAAAATTTAAAAAAATTACAAATGAGTTAGCACATGACATCTTTCGCGCCAAAAAATATTTCGCTTTTAATTTTATTAGTTAATTTTTTCAAAATTTGACAGGACGACAATAAATGTTGATACTTGATAAAATTATAATTTTAAATAATGCATGAATGCATTTGGTATGAGAGAAAACAAAAACATAACAAAAAAACTATCATAATTAAAAAACCAAAACAAAAAAAGTAACGAAGAATCGAATCGCTCCCTGTTTTTAAATTTTTTGGTTTTGTTTTTTAATATTGTTTTTATGACTCCAAAAAACATCGTTAAAATAAGAACAAAAAAAATTGTAATTAACTTTGTATGAGCATAAGTGAAACCAGTAAGAACTTAGCCAGTTAGGTAGAAAACGGACACTTAGAAAATAAAAAAAAAAAAAAAAAAACATTGAACAAGTAAAAATATTTTTTTTTAATATTATGGGGGGCTATAGTCTATTTTAAAAAACAATATCTCCTTCAAGAACGATCATAAAATGTGTTTTCAATCGATATTTATTCAATACAGGACCAGTTTTCCTACCTAGCGAAAGGGGACGAGTTTTCCGTGGTCGAGTTTTGCGGAGACGAGTTTTCCGGAGACGAGTTTTCCCGGGACGAGTTTTCCGGGCATCAACAATCTCTCGTTAAGTCATTTTTAATTTTTTAAATTTTTACTTCAAAATTCTAAAATCAATCATTAAGAGAAAAAGTAATCACTAAATAAATTTATTAATCAATTTTATTGAAAACTCCGCTATCGTTTATCAAGAATCTTTTTAATTTCATTTTTTGTTGGTTGTTTTTCGGAGGGAGATATAGTTTTAACCCCCCCCCCCTCTCTAAATTATATTTAAAAAAATATTAAAATTTGGGTTTGTATTACTGTACACATAGATTCGAAAAAGTAGTTAAAAAACAAATATATAACAAATAAATGTTATCAAAGGCAAGATAAGTTACTTTTCTACCCAACTGGATATAATTCTCGTGTTTTTATTCAATTTAACATGTTTATTCAGCTCGAAAAACATGCAGTGTTTACCGATGTATTGGAAAATTAAAAATGGCGGCCGACTCTCTATTAAACACGGTAAGTTCGGGAAAAGATGTTATAAATAATAAACTAGACAAAATACTGTTAGAAATTCGCTCAATATACATTACCGTGACATAGGTTGACATATATTCGGTGGTTTTTTAATAGTATTTTGTCTAGTTCATTATTTATAATACCTTTTCCCGAACTTATCGTGTTAAAGAGAGAGTCGGCCTCCATTTTGAATTTTCCAATACATCGGTAAACACTGTATGTTTTTCGAGCTGAATAAACATGTTACATTGAATAAAAACACGAAAAATATATCCAGTTTGGTAGAAAAGTAACTTATCTTGCCTTTGATAACATTTATTTGTTATATATTTGTTTTTTTTTGACAACTTTTTCGAATCTATGTGTACAGTAATACAAACCCTAAAATTTATTATTTTCTTTTTAAAACCAAATCTCCCTCAGTAATTTCTTTAATTTTCTATTTTTTAGCGATTATCAAGACTCTTAAGATGTGATATACCGGACATTATTTCTCGTTCTCACGTAACATTCGACATGTTTTTTTGTTTGTTTTCTGTGTTTTTTTTTTCTTTACCGAATAAACGATTCCAAATAAATTAAACAACACACAACATAGTCGGCGAAGTAGAAAAATCGATTTTACCCTTTTATAACAACAGTAAATAAGTAAATTCTTTTTATATTAGTATAAAAAAAATGCGGTCTCGTTTATGAACATAATAAACGCTTTAAAATAAGTGAAACCACTAAGAACTTAGCCAGTTAGGTAGAAAACGGACACTTAGAAAATCGATTTTATTTAAAAAAAAAAAAAAAACATTAAACAAGTAAAAATATTTTTTTTTAAATATTATGGGGGGGGGCTATAGTCTATTTAAAAAAAACAATATCTCCTTTAAGAACGATCATAAAATGTGTTTTCAATCGATATTTATTCAATAAGGGACCAGTTTTCCTACCTAGCGAAAGGGGACGAGTTTTGCGGAGACGAGTTTTGCGGAGACGAGTTTTCCGGGGACGAGTTTTCCCGGGACGAGTTTTCCGGGCACCATAACAAGCACCACACCGAAAGTTTTCAAAAACAAAGAAATGTGGTTCATTTTTCAGTGTTACATAGTTTTTGATGCTTTTTAGTTCATCTAAAAAAAAAAAAAAAATTTTCCCGAGCGATGTATACAAAAACATTTTTATTTGTTCCTTTATCTTTTTTTTGAGAGGGGGGTGTTATTCAATTATAGAACTTGCACAATATTTAACAGGTGCTTCTGCAGTTTAATTTACTGTTTTTCCATAAGTAACGCCCTCCCAATTTATTGTTTTTCCGTAAGTAACGTGCCGACATACACCGAGCAGTGCGTTCGTAACTTACGGAAAAACGATAAATTAAACTGTAGAAGCACTAGCAGTGTCAGAAATCGCCATTAAAAATTCGTGGTAAACACTGGAATATTTAGATGTACTGTCTTTTGAAGCTTATAACTAATTGGAGAATGTAATTCAAACCCTATTTTTTTTTCATTAAAGGAGCAAAGACCAAAATTTAAAAAAATAACAGGTTTAATGTCAAATTATGCAATATTTGTTTTTTTAGATCGGTTTTCTTTAAAAAAAAAGATTTAAAAATCAACAAAATTTTACTTACTTCGATTATAAAACATAAATTCCAAAAAATTACTTACCTATAAAAAATACTATTCAATGGGTACTTCCATTGTTCATTATTAAGAATTTATTCATATTTATACTTATATTCCATGTCCTTTTTAAATAAAATACTTTAAACAAGGATTACAAAAAACGCAAACTCAGATGTTTTTCACTGTTCAAATAAAGGGAGACAAATTTCTGATTTTCTTCGCATTTATCTTACAGTGGCTTCAAAGGGCCACAATTAATGTCTCTTTCTATTGCATGTTGTAAACCAAAATTAGTATTTTAGGGCCTCCTTATTCATTCACTTATAAGTTTTTGCCATTAAACAAAAACCCACTCTGCCGAGTTTTTTTTTTATTCTCTTAATGAAATACATGAGTTTTTGATTAATATATTTTAATACTTTATCGAGTGAATTTAAAAAAAAAAAAAAAAAGAAGAAAACATTGAATGAAATAGAAAAAATTGTCGTAAGCATCTGATATTTGCTTGACAATCTAAGCATAACATAAGCTTCCAATTTAAAAAAAAAAAAATCCGCGTGTTTTAAAAAAGAAGAAAAAGAAGTTTTTACACTTTGGACTTTACATGTAAATTTTGTCAGAAATTTATCCTCTTTCAGATAAATTTGACGTGAAAATAACGGCCTAAAAATAAATAAGAGCATGAAATAAAAAGGGGGTATGGTAAAGAATAAAATATAAAGGTCTCGTTTCAAAACGAAGAGATTTTATTTACAATAAAGTTAGTTGCAAATTTTTCCCTTTGCAGGCATTAAATTCAAAGAACGCCAAGGTAACATATAATGAAAAAAAATAACACTGGTTCTTATAATGAAGATGCCGTATCCATGAACGGATACAATAATAAGATTCAAAATAGTAGTTCCTAATCACACTCTCATATGTAATAAATTTTAAGAACGTACTCACAAATTGAAAGCCATTCAAACACATGTCTTTTTCCTTTTTTCTCGATTTAAAGTCCTTTTAAAAAATTATACTCCTTCCAATTACGTGCAGACCGTAGCCACGTAAATAGTCTTCAGAAGTACACCTTGTCGCGTGTCCGGGGTATTCTTGCTGGGTTTTCTTCTTTGAAGGAGGCTTGTCAAAATTCCATTTTCAGCGCCGGGCAATGAAACCACGTCCAATATCCTCGTCTCGGAATTTCAAAAGAGCCGAATTTCGCGCTGGGCTTGTGATGTCATCAAGGAGCTAGCATTTCCCTTTTCTTCAAATTAAAAGGAGTTTCGTACAAACCCAAAATATTTGAAACTAAGAATCATAAGATACAAAATACAGAAAATCAAATACAAGAACCAGAATAAAAATATAATAAAAGTAAATAGGGGGGATGCACTATTATTGGTACAAAAAAAATCCAACAATTTCCAAAAAACACTTCTTTCTTTTGTTTTAAATTAGAATATTTTATTTACTGATCTTTAGCTTCAATTTGTGATATATAAAATTTTGGTGAGTAAATTAATTATTTAGATTTTAATAGACATTCCAAAATGGGGGGGGGGAATGAATAAAAAAAAAAAGTTTATTTAAAATATTATGCTTGGTTTATTGGAAAGAGCATAAAATTTCACATTGACCTTGAAAATATCGTAAAAATTGAACCAATAGAAAAATTGATAGATTTTTAAAGTTTAAAAATTGAAAAATATTTAACTCGTAAAATTCAATTGATTTCGTTACGTAAAAAAATGGCTGCATGAAGGCGCGCTGGCACTTTTTAAACACTGTTTTTTAAAAAATAAAAAATAATCTATCTATTATTTTTTAAACAAAAAAGGATATTCCATAAAGAAAATAAGCAACCCACTTTAAAAAGAGAAATTACGAGTTTTTTTTATATTTTATTCGCAGTTTCGTGTTAGGGGGTGTCAAAAATTCCCCCAAAATTCTGATACACCTTTCAGAAGCACTTGTTAAAATCCATACAAATCCTATAATTGAATACCTCCCTCAAAAAAAAAAAAAAAAAAGAATGAAAAACCGTTCTTGAAAACTTACTGACATTATTTTTACTATAAATGAGGTGAAAAATATTTTTTTAAATTTTATTTAAAGTATTTCAATGAGATGAAAACTATTTTTTTTATTTTATGAAAAATATTTCCTGTCATTTAAAATATCGGCCATGTATCCATGCGCCTTGTGAAAGATCATTTCAATGTTGAACGAATACGGTGAGCGCAAAATAGTGCGAGGGTTCAGGGGTTAATACCATGCCAATGGTAAATTTGCGACGGGTTTTAATACAAGATTCGTTGTCAGCGACCCCGAAAACTTATAAAGAAGCAAATTTTATTGGTTGGTGTTCTGTTGTAGTTAAAGTAAACATTTACCAATTTTTTTTTTTTTTTTTTTTTTAAATAATCTGGTTTATTAGTGTCCAATCAATAATAATCCAAATCCACTGAAAACATTGGGGGGGGGGGGAAGTAAAAAACATTATTCATGTCTACCAAGAAATTTTATTTTCGCGGTTAAATTCAAAAGAGACACCGGTTGTGGCCGCTCGTGACAACCTTTATAAAATCTCTGTTAGACAAAATACGCTACATTATTGACGTCTCTAATGTAAGTAAAGCATCTTTTTTTTAAATATTAGTCTCAAATTTGCTCCAGCAGAGTAAGATACGATTTAAAACTGTTCATTTCTTTTTAGCTGTATAACAATAATTTCCTTATTATTTTTTTTATTACTTAATTGATTGTGCAAAAACTTTTTTCTTGCTGAATTTTCATTTTCAATCCACTTGGAAAATATTCGATGGAGCAAGTCCTGCTACACATTTCTCTTAAAATATTGGTACAAATCTAAATAAACAGAGTCAACCTCCAGTTGGCATTTTTAAAAGAATATATTTCAATGTCGGTTTTAGTTATTTCAACCGCAGCTTATCACATGAAAACAAATCGTAATAATCGAGCCATCGCACCATTTATGGCTACGCTTCGATTTTTAACTTCTTCATTTTTAAATGCTGATATCATCTTTTCATGAACCATTCAACTCGAAAAACAGTGTTTACCGATGTAATGGAAAATTAAAAATGGCGCCCGATTCTCTCTTGAACACGGTAAGTTTGGGAAAAGGAGTTAAAAATAAAAAACTTGACAAAATACTGTTAAAAACCCACCGAATATGTCAGCCCATGTCATAGTAACATATATTGAGCGAGTTTCTAACAGTATTTTGTCTAGGTTTTCATTTTTAACTCCTTTTCCTAATCTTACTGTGTTCAAGAGAGTCTGGCGGCTGGCGCCATTTTGAATTTTCCAATACATCGGTAAACATGTTTTTCGAGCTGAATACATTATATAAAACCCTAAAAACATCCAGTTAGGTAGAAAAGTAACTTATCTTGCCTTATATAACATTTATTTGTTGTATATATATATTATTTTTATTTATTTATTTATTTTTTTTTTGACAACTTTTTCGAATTTGTATAGTAATATAAACCCTTTGGCCTTTATTTTAAAACGGCGCCAATTTTCGGTATGATTCTTTTTCTAATTTAAATGTCATTTCAGTTTCTATAATAGCAACATAAATGATCAAGAATAAACGATTATAAGTAAAAAAAAAAAAAAATCTGCTTGTTCAGATTGGCACTTACGGAATCAAAAATGAAGAAAAACTTTTTTTCAGGTTAAATTCAAGTTTCACTATTTATTTTATTAAATTGTTAGGGGGAGCACAGAAAAGTTACAAAACACTCTCCCCACTCCATGTTAAGAATGGCTTTCGAAAATAGGATTTAATGCAGAGTGATCCGCGCGCTATCTTTTTAAAATCGTATTTCCAAGTTTAACTCAAGTTTTTTGTTTTTTTTATTCAATTGTAAGGTAAGTACAGTAAGTGTAAGTACAGAATAGGTACAAAACATCCTCCCCGCGTTAAGAATTGCTTTTTAAATGTTATTTCAGCACGGGCGGATCAATCTCTGCATGAGTACCCGAAAATACATTAGTATCAAAAACTGGCCGATTTTTACGACGTGCTCTAGCGTATTATAAGCACCCCAACCTCCATGTTAAGAACGCCTTTCGGAATAAACATCTCCGAATCTCGAAAGCCGTTATTAACATGGGGAGGTTGGGATGTTTATAATACGCTGGGGCACGTCGTAAAAATTGACCCAAACTTGTATCGTGTCACTTTTGTCATGGAACGAAAGCTATTCCAAAACTCACAAAAATTGATAAAGTATTTTTATTTTCGCAAAAAAATTTGCTTTTTTTTTTTTTTTTAACCGATAAGTGAAAGCCGAAAGCATTTTGTTTTTAACTTATATAAAATTACCCTTCTAAAATAAAATAATGTGGTTAAGGGAAACAAGATGGGGTGTCTCGTTCTGAGTTCAAGAAAAGGGGGGTCACGTGGCACTGTCACCCGGTATCGAGGCAGAACACTGCCACCGAGAGTAAGAAGCCCCCCCCGTTAACTGAAAAAATGCATGCAGGCAATATAGGTAAGATTTGTCAGACTGTCTGTACTATATGAGGGCCATTTGAAAAAGCAATAAAACATTAAGAAGAAAAAGAACTCCGTTCGATTAAAACTGAACTTTATTCAATATAAATGTTATCTATGTAAAATTAAGTAATTTTAAAGCAATATACAATTTAATACTGATAAAACTGAATTATGAAGTTAGGAAACAAAGAGTTAAAAAACATTTACACACCAAACGATGAATAATTTTAAGTGAAAACCATCGATAAATAATTTTAAGAATGAAAACAAACGATAAAATACAAAAAATTGAAATCAAATAATTTAAATACAAACAAACAAGTTACTAGTGCAGAAATATTTTTAAATTTAATTTAGAGACTAATGTTCTCGTCTTGCGTGTTTATTTCACAACGTTTTATCATCGAATCTTGACTTTATTACATCCTCAGGCAGAAAATGATGTTAACATACCTAAAAACATAATTAAAGAAAACATTCATACCATAATGTAAACTATTGCTAAAATCTAAAAGATAGTAAAACATTTACAATAATAATCACAAGTATCTGTTCTAATGCTACACTTCATTTGTTCTGTCCTCGGTCAGTGGAGAAATCCTTCATGACCGAGACACTTTTTATTTTATTTTTGTCCCTATCCAGAGTGCCCCTTTTTGGGGAGCTAAATTTTCCCACATTAAAAACCGACCTTGTGTCTAACTGTGCCCTCGTGGGGAGCCAAGTAAATAAATTTAAAAAAAATATTTTTGACAAATATTCTCATGTAAAAATTATTTGTTTATAATTCTAAAAAACAATCAATTTTAAAATATAACGCTCGGTCACGGCTAATTTCATTAATAGCCACGAGGTTAATAATTTTCAAACTGACTTTAGAAAAAAATATAGAACTTTCAAATATTTAGACATACTCAATGAAAGGTTTTATTTATTATTAAACATTTTGACAATTATTCTCATGTAAAAATTATTTGTTTATGATTTTAAAAACTAAAACAAAATTAAATTAAATTTTCAACCTTCCTGATAGACTTGCCTTCAACATATTTGCTGTATTAGCAATAAATAGTATTGTTTCTTTAATTTATATTAACAATGTTATCAATCAAAGTACTTGAATACAGTTCTAATTCAATACACGTTTAATTATTAACAAATATCACTTACGTTACTATATTTGGTTGGAATAAAATTTTCCCTTCTAATGGCACGTATCCAAATTGAGAAAGTTTAGGATAAGAAAATATATGTATTTTGGGGCCTTTTGGTGATTTCCCCGGCAATTTGTAATAACGCAAGAATACACCATGTTAGACAGCAAACTAAAAACTAGACGAAATTGCTGCTGATAGCCTAGATCATATTCCTACAAGTGAATCTGATAATGACGTCACGCTGTCATGTGCATCGGCCTTTTTTACTCTCTGTAGCCATGGGCAGAACCTCGTTCTTTTTGAAAGTGCAGAGTTAACTTTGAACAGAAAAATGGAAAAGGTGTAATATACAACAAAAAAAGAAAGAAAAGCAAGATAAGAAATGAAGGAGCAGCCCAAAGAATTTGAGCATTTACAACATTTTAGAATTAGCGAAAAAGTTGTCAAAAAACAAATGTTATCAAAGATAAATTACTTTTCTACCTAACTGGATAAGTTTTTAGTGTTTTTATTTAATGTAAAATGTTTATTCGGTTTGAAAATCCTAGTGTTTATAGATATATTTGAAAACGACAAATGGCGGCTAGGTTTCTATTGAATATGTTAGGTTTTGGAAAATTGTACAAAATACTGTTAAAAACTCACTGAGTATGTTAACCGCCATTTATCCATATTTATATTTTATATTCCATATCTTTTTTAAATAAAATACTTTAAGTGAGTATTTAAAAATACTGCGACATGAGATGTTTCACAACTGGAATAAAGTGAGACAAACGCCACCTTTTCTTCAAGTTGAGAACTTCGGTGACCTTAAACGCCAGAATTAATCTCCCTTTCTATTGCTGGCTGTAAACAAAAGTTTGGAAATATGGGCCACTGTAGGTGAAAAATAATCCCATTTCACTTATCAGTTTTTGCCAATAAAAAAAAAAAAAGTCAACCGATTTTTGATTTGTATTTTTCTCAAACAAATACATAAGTTTTTGATTTAGCATATTTTATTTCTTTTTTATGAAGTGAATTTTTTTAATTTTTATTTTTAATGTCTAAAAAAAAAAAAATAACATTGAATGATATAGAAAAAATTGTAATTCTACGAAATTTTCTAAACAAGATTATAAGGTTTCACTTAAAAAAAAATTCAACATGGTTTTTTAAAAAAGGTTTTAAACTTTGGACTTTACAGGTAAATTTGCAAATAACTGTTTTTATTTTTTTTAAATTAGCTTATTTTATTTATTGATCTTTTATCTTCAATTTGTGATATAAATTTGAGGTGAGAAAATTATTCATTTTAATAGACATTTCAAAATGGGGGGGGGGTAAAAAACGCTTGTCTAGAATATTCGGTTTATTGGAAAGAGCATAAAATTTCACATTGAACCTGAAAATATCTTAAAAATTGAACCGATAGAAAAATTGATAGATTTTTAAAGTTCAAAAATTGAAAAAAAATTTAACTCGTAAAATTCAATTGATTTCATTATGTAAAAAAAAATGGCTGCATGAACATGCGCAGACACTTAGTAAACACTTTTTTAAAAATAAAAAATATTTCTATTTTTTAAACAACTTTAATAGTTTATTTTGGAAGTATATTCCATAAAGAAAATAAACCCATTTTAAAAAGAGAAATTACGAGTTTTTAATATTTTATTTGCAGTTTTGTGTTAAGTGTCAAAAATTCTGATACACCTAGTTAGGCACCCATAGCAAAATACACATTGATGTTGTATGCAGCACAAGTTACAAGATAATGCGGAGCGAATCTTATAAATAACCAAAAATTAGGAAAATCTATATATCTACTAGCTGTGTACTAACTGTCGCTCAGTTTGTTAAAATGGAACACATTCCAAGAAAAATTGTTTATTTACTTTTATTTGTTGCAATTTTTTATCAATAAAAGTCCCCCCCCCCCTACCCCCAAGAAAAGATGAATTTTTTTACCATAAATTGTTAGGTGAAAGTTTTTTTTTAAAGAAAGTTGGCAGTAAACGTTTCTTTTTGAAAACAATTTTTATTATAAAAAGAAAAGATGAATGCTTTATATGAACACTGTAAATAGTTAGGTGAAAGTAGAAAAAAGTTGTTTTTTTTTGTACTTCAAAAGAATGTACAAATTATTTTTTGTCAACAGATGTTAAGAAAATAAACATAAAAAATACTACCATTAATAATTATGCAAAAAATAAATAAAATGCTGATTTAGTGTTGAACAACTCTCGGCTGAATCCGGTGATTGCCAGTCGAACCCTAACCATAATTGGAATCTGAGAGGGTGGGGGGTTAAATTCTGCATGAGTACCATTCTTTTTAATTTCGTCTTTTGTTCAATTTTTTGAATGGGCTATCAGCGATTGCAAACTAACAAATGCAAAATATTCAACAATTAAATTTTTAAAAGTGCTCAGCTTCTAATACAAATCCTAGTAAATCAATCTCCCTGATTAGAAACACTCAAGGGAAGGACGAAACTAAATTATTGCCAGTATGTTTGAGAGAGGTTTTTTCAATATTTTAAGCAGATTTGACACTCAGCTACCAGATTTTTATGGTTCGCTTGGTTTCTAATCTAATATAAGTAGATCTAGATGTTTATAACTTACAATAAAACTTGGAGTATGCGCTGTTTTACCGTTGTTGTAAAAATGGAACGGAAACTTAAATTTTGCTCTTTCTTAATCTTTTTAATAGTGCTCCCCCCCCCAAACGGATATAATCAAAAGAATAGCATTCAACAATTGTACTTTATATATATAAAACACAAAATATTTAAAATTATTAACGAAAGGGATATAATTCATTTTTAAACTAAAAGTCAGTTTGGTATATCTTTTTGTCATTTTTTTACATAAGTCCAACTTACCGTTCATTGGAAATGTTGACATTTATAGGTTATCTGGTACATTTACAACAAATAAACACTCCAACCTCCCCATGTTAAGAATGGCTCTCGGAATAGACACCCCTAACCTTGTCAGCATACCCGAAAAGCTATAAAAGTGGACATGTCGAATTTGAAGGATGTGTTGGTTGGACGTAATGTAAAAATGTACCGAATTTAAAAGGGAACAAAATTTAAATTTCCATTCCGTTTTTACAACAACCGTAAAGCAGAGCATTCTCCGCAAATTTTACCTAACTTAGTGTATTAATGTTATTTTTTAAGTAAAAATAACATTTAGGTTTGGATATAAATTCCTAAACTCATTTCATTCTATATATAATTTATGTGACTGAAATAGGAATCTAATTGAATCTTTAATTTCCTGAATAGTAAAATGGTGATCCACAATGGTCGATTTGCGGCAAGACTGAAGTTTAGGTGGAAAAATAATATCTAACCCTTTATTACATGAAAGGAACAAAACTCCCTAATCACCGTTATGTTACTATGACAAAAATGTAAAAGGAATTATATCGGTATTTCAGAAGTTAACAGTTTTAAATAAGCAGAACTTTTTTTTTTAAATATAAACCAATATGAAAACAACTTTTTTAAAAACAGGAATAAACACTGTTTATACATTTTTTTGAATATATACAAAACTTCTTAAATTTTTCAACTATTTTAAAAGAATAAACAGTTTTTTTATTCATTTTAAACAGAACTATTTTTGGCACTCCTACACTATTGGGATGAAATTTCGGAGATCGTAATACTGAATTTTATATGAAAACAATAGTATCTACGTTTTCCATGTATTTTATGATTATACCCAAAAATTAACAAAAATCGAAGGTAGAAAATTATTTATTAAAGAAAATAAAAATAGAATTTTAAGGAAACGATTGTATTTGCTTTTGTAAGACACAGTAGAGTTCAAACGGGAGGTAATTTTCCATTTCGATATAAAAAATGGCTGCAATTTTCACCTGCTTACACGATTACAGTTGTTTAGTTTAATAATTCAGTAATATTCTGGTAGTTTCGACTGCATAATTTGGAAGCTAACCTTGTAATTTATTAGGATTAACAAAAAAATCGGTAGAAACCATTGTTTTTTCTCTGAAAACTCCATTTATTGACTACAAAATTTCATTCTGATAGTGTAGAAGTGCTCCCTCTTTAAAAAGTTTTAAACAGTATAAAAACTTTTTTTTATAATTTTAAATACTATAAAACTTTTTATTTATTTTTTTATTCAATTTTCACCAATATAAACATATTTTTTTGTATTTTTTATGTTTAATTTTTAACAATATAAAAAGAACTTGGGTGCTAATGTATTTTTGGTACCGCACTATTTTATTTTTCAGGTTAAATTCAAGTTTCACAATATCTCTTTATCATTAAATTGTTAGGTGGTAGCACAGAATAGTTACAAAACACCCTCCCTGTGTTAAGAATGGCTTTCGAAATAACATTATTTTAGCATGGTACCATAAACACATTACCGAACTTTTTATAATTTTACATGGTAAATTTTTACTTGGTTTCCATCTTACGACTTTTAAAGGCTTTTTGGATATGCTGAAAACGAATATTTCATTTAAATGTTTTGCAAATAAGTAGTTTTATGAATATTGAGCAATATAATTTTTAATTTGTGGTGGCCATAGTTTTTAACTTTTAATTTTATACACAACAAAATAGATTTTTTTTTAAATAATTTTGAAAGAAATGTTGAACCTTTTCCAATTTTAATTTTTAACAAACAATATAGACCTTTTTACATTTTAATTTTGAAAGAAGGAAAAAGTAATGAATTTAAAGTTTTTTTTTTTTCCAAAAACGTGAAAATAATTGAAAGAGAATACACGTGAAAATTAATAAATTGCAATAGAATACTCATGTGATTTAATAATCACGTGATTCGATTTTGAATTGGAAAAAAAAATCACATTACTTAAAATTATAAAACGTTCTATTTATATTGCTTTTAATTAAAATAAAAAGGTTTTCATAGTTTACAATTGTAAAAAGTTCTATTAATATTTAAATTTGTTTTATATGTTCCGATAATTTGATATTTCTATTAATATTGTTTACCATTTAAAAAAAAAAAAAAAAAAAAAAGTATTGTTTAAAATTTTTTAAGTGAGGGCAAAAATAGGGGGACCTAGTTTTGGAACCGGATTTATAATTTTTTTGTAGGTTTCCGACTACTTTTTGATTGTATTTGAAAGATTAGAGACTAAAGTTAATTTCCTAAAGAAAAAAATATTTGTACACGTGAAAAAAAAAAATTATAAATGTTT
The DNA here is from genome assembly GCF_053919585.1 of Euprymna scolopes. Lineage (NCBI taxonomy): Eukaryota > Metazoa > Mollusca > Cephalopoda > Sepiida > Sepiolidae > Euprymna > Euprymna scolopes. The sequence continues at coordinate 98,596,811 of NC_136485.1, forward strand.
TCATGGCAAGCTAACCAATTCAGCTAAATTTTGAAGTTAAATAAATTCATTGTAAAAATCCTTTAAAAGATAAATATTAGTTTTCTGGGCCTATTTCAAAGATAATTAGTAAAGTCCTAAGATATTGAATTAAATAAAAAACACCTTGTTTGTGCAAAAAAAAAACCCAAAAAAAACAAACTTAATTAGCCCTCAAAAAGCAAGTAATTTACCGTTCGCCAAAAACGCAATAAACTAAAATGTAAACACGATTATAAGGAGGCCCAAAATTTCAGCCAATCGAAACGCTGTTTCCAAATGAAGTCATGATAGTAAAAGGAGGTAGGAGTGGAGATACATACATTCCTATTCTGAACGTTTGTATCAATTTTTATCATTATTTTAATTTATTTTTTATGTTCCTATTTTTATTTATTTTTTTATTGTTCGAAATTATGTAAAAATTGTTATGCCGAAAGTTTCACATTCTTGCAAGGAAATTATTAAAATCTTGCATATAAAAATTATGTGAAATCTGTAATTTAAAAAAAAAAAAAAAATTAGAAATATTTTTGCTATTATAATTTTTTTGTGTGAAAATATTAAATAAACAATGCTTAATTCAATGGTAATATCGGTAGTTCAAGAAATTAATTTTCTTTGAGTTATATCGAATTCATTAATACGGAATCTAGGAGCTTTTATTGTAATGTTCCTGTAAAAATTATTTTTTTTTTTTATTATTACAAATTACGATGCTTTTTTTATATAAAAAAAAAAGCAAAAATAATTCCAGTTTTTTATTTACTACTGAAAACCATAATTTTAGTAAAGGTATTTTTTGTTTAAACAAAATAGTACATTTCCACTAAGATTTTGTATGAGTATCTTGTGTAGGAGACGGGGAGTCTCGTCGTGGGCGACGAAGCGTTTCACTGAAGAACCACGGCAACACACAGCGAACCAACAACCAAAGACAGCCACGGCGCGAAGGTAACTAACAAAGCTCAGCTGACTGCACGAATAGAAACGGAACCCAACGGTCACTGTACTGATCGCCATGAACGTCAGAACCCGACTGCCTCGCACCTCCAATGGACCGATTTTTATTCCTCAAGATGGCCTAGCTAATTTGCATCCCCGCGAGATCCCGTCTCTAATAAAAGCAGGCAGGTGCCATCTTGAAACTCTTTCGTCCGCTGCCCCGACCACAGGATCAGCCACCACCCCACACGCCAGGCACACACGGATCCTCTTGCGCCGAGGGCTACAGTTAGTCTCACACTCCCCCCTGGTCTCCAGATCATATACGTGACACGGCGGACGTGGCCGTTTGATTCGAGCACTCCTGCGGAGGGGTATTGCCGGGACTTCCTCATCGGAGCTCTCAGAAGTGTCATCGGAAGCATCAGCATCAGCATTAGAGCTCGCAGTTGAGTCATCAGGTTCGTGGGGCACAGGTTGGATCCATCGCTCATCGTCGGATGACTCGCTCCTTCCACTGCTCGCAGTTGAGTCACCAGGTTCGTGGGGCACGGGTTGGATCCATCGCTCATCGTCGGATGACTCGCTACTTCCACTGCTCGCCGATTGGTCAGCGCTTAGAGCGGGCCGGACATCCCTTACGTGGCGCGGAGTATCACTGACTAGTATGGCCTGTTCACTGATGACGCCGGTGACCCGCCCCCTCCAAAAGCTGCTGGTGCACCGGCCGCCGGGTGGCTTCAGCCAGACGGTGTCTCCCACTTGGTACGTCCCCTGGGGTTCTCGTTGGTCGGGTAGACACACTTCAACGTCCTTGACGCGCCCGTGGTAGTGATGAATCGCATCAGCGGGCGCACTGCCGCCAGTCACAGCGTCCTTAGGCGTTGTGTTGTATCTGTAAACCGCCTCCGCGATCGTACACTTCATCCTGGCCGCGATCCTCTTCACGGTTCGGTGGCACCGCTCCACTATGCCGTTGCCGCTCGGCACATACGCGCATCGGTGTCGAAGGCAGATCCCCCAGTTGTCCATAAAATGCCTAAATTCCCTGCTGTGTCGTTATCCGTGAGGATCTCCTCAGGCGGCCCCCTTTCGTAGAATATGGATTCCAATTCGTGGATGACACTGGTGGAATCCTGCCTCGCTAATTGACGCCAAATCGCGAACCTCGTTGGCCCGCAGTCTATCAGCGTGAGGAAGTGTTGGCTGCCGTAGTGGGTTATATCCATACCCAACCGACTTCAAGTCGCGTCCACTCCCAGCTGTCCTCTCCGCCATCTGGCTGGGGCGGGGTCGATGGACTGGCACGTTTGGCACTCCCTGACCACTGCTTTTACTGCGCTTTTTGGTATTGATGGTCTAGCCAACTTCACAAAGTAGTAGGTCCGTTGTACTCCAGGGTGCCCACTGTCGTGATGTATCTTCCTGATTTCGTCCTCCTCGACGGAGGCAGCACACAGAGGCAATGGCTTAGCTTCTTTCTTCATAGCCTCATACCATCTCCGTGGTACCCGAGTGAGCTTGTCGGCGAGGTTGTAGTCCGAGGTGACGAGCACTACGTCTACGGACAAGTTGTACTCCGTCACCAGTTTTTTCACAGTCTCCAGTCTCCGTCTTATCAGCATTTCGCTGGCTGCCTTGGTGCGTGCCCTGGCCTTGCTCGTGAGTGTGTCCGACACCCAGTGGTGCACGCAAAGTGAGTCAGTGTGCACACACAGTTTTTTCACTTCCCATTGAAGTGCCAGGTTAATGCCCTTTATTACAGCGTCGAGTTCTGCCAGGTTGATATGGGCAGCATCATTCGCCGGTCGCAGCCAGCAGGCATCCTCAACTACGGCCCCATCTTTCTCCAAAACTACACCGATTGCTAGAGAACTTGCGTCCACCCACACGCTCAGTTCGTCTCCCTGCACGCACCAGTCCCCTGTGGCGGGGTCATTCTTTTTCACACTAGCGACGGTCTCCTTTAACATTCGGAACAATAGTTCGTCAGTTATCTCATCGTCCCAGCCTTTGGTGACCGCATTTGCCCTCCTTTTTATGACGCCTGTCGCCGCACGAACCCATCCGCATACTGGAAGGTGCCCCACAAGTTTCCCGCACAGGGAGAACACGGCACGTCTTGTGTAAACGTCGGGAACTGCGGTTCCACGCCTCCACTTCAGGATCCCTCGCTCCTCTTGAACGCTCAAGCCCAATACGCGGGCGCCATCCTCAAGCCGCTCAGAGTCCTTGCAGTTTAGACCAAACTCGGCAAGTTTGGATCTTACGCGCGAAGATGACACGATATCTTCGTTCACGTATATATCGTCAATATACGCCGATGTTCCCTTTCTGATCCATTCTTCTTGTGACAACACGGCATTGACGATAGCCTTCATTATCTGAGGTGCTACGTTTAGCCCAAATCCAAGTCGCGTAAGACAGTATCTCTTCCCGGAAAACATCACTGTCTGGAAAGGCCACATCGCCTCGCCGATCCGGACCTGCAAGTATGCTTGCCGGCGCCACTCTCGCAGCTTGCTGGCACAGACGTCGGCGTCCGCTGTGAACGCATCAACATGCGCATTCAACTCGCGGTAGTCCATTACCGGCCTCACCTTTGACTTGTTAGGTTGGGCAACTGCCATCAGCGGTATCAGGCCCTTGGGGGGTCCAAGTTTGTCGTAGGGGTATGGAATCAGCCAACCGTTCTTAATCCATTCACGGAGCTCGCTTTTGTATGCAGGCCTTATCTGGTCGGGCATACGGTACTCTGCCACTTTGTTTTGTAGTTTGGCCGGTTCCTTGTCTTCTGACCACCTCCAAGTGGCGGTCCACGCCTTCTGTTGGTCGTCGAATTCCGCACTGAAGTCCGGCTGGTCGACTCTTAGTGCTGCGCACACCGGGGGCCTATCCTGAAACTCTACAACGCCAGCGCGCGTTATGCGCACGCCGCCCAGGGCTTTGATGGCATCGTAGCGTAGCAACAGGTCGAAACTCAGCGTCTTTTCGCGTGTCACCAGCGCTTCGACGTTGGCTGAGTTCCCAGTTCTTGTGCGAATGTGTACCACACCCACGCCGCAACACATTCGTATTTTTCCAGTAATGGTAGTTATCCTGACGTTCTTCTTTTTCCACGCCCGACAGAAGTCCGCACACACTATGGTGCGGGAGCAACCGGAATCAAATAGGAGTGAACATAATGTGTCATTAACTCGGACCTGAATGACAGGGAGCGCCTTGTTTATTTTCTGTTCGGGGAAGAGGTCGGCACTGGCACCTTGTCCCCGTCCCCGTTTCCCGCACAGTCTCGGGCCATGTGCCCAGTCTTGTAGCAGCGAACAGCCGTCGACCGCCTTCTACAATTTCTTGCCATGTGGCCTCGCCCGTTGCATCTATAGCAGATGACATCACCTTGCGGGCTGGGTCCCTGAGACGGTCCTTCGCCACTTGGTGGGGCCTGTGCGACGGCGAATACCGGTTCCTGCACCGTCGAGTCATCCTTCATTATTGTCCTGGCTCTGTCCACTAGGTCATTCAGCGGTAGTGAGGATATGGTAGATGTTGCTCGCAGGAGCTGCTTTGCTCCAGCGGGGAGTCCTGACAGGAATTTGTAGGCTAGGGCCCTCTCGGGAAGACCACCAAACAACACCGTCAGCTTCTTAAGTTCGGCGAGATACACGTCCACAGTTTCGCCCAAGCGTATAGACCTCGTCTCAAACTGCTCCCATGCAGTGGCGGGGTCAGTGGCGAACGCCCTGTACAACGCCGCCTTGATACTCGAGTAGTCACACTTCTCCTCAGCGCTGAGTTGCTGATATACAGCGAAGGCCCCGCCGGTCAGCCGCAGAGGAATCACGCGCTCAACATTTTTCACGCCGGACAACTGACAATGTAACTCGACCTTCTCAACCCAGCTGAGTACCGGGTCGGATCCGTCTAATTCCGGTATCAACTTTAGATCGAACCTATCCGCCATTGAAGAAAAGAAAACCAAGTTCGGAGTGGGGGGGCCGAAATAGCTTGTATGAGTATCTTGTGTAGGAGACGGGGAGTCTCGTCGTGGGCGACGAAGCGTTTCACTGAAGAACCACGGCAACACACAGCGAACCAACAACCAATGATAGCCACGGCGCGAAGGTAACTAACGAAGCTCAGCTGACTGCACGAATAGAAACGGAACCCAACGGTCACTGTACTGATCGCCACGAACGTCGGAACCCGACTGCCTCGCACCTCCAATGGACCGATTTTTATTCCTCAAGATGGCCTAGCTAATTTGCATCCCCGCGAGATCTCGCGAGATTCCGTCTCTAATAAAAGCAGGCAGGCGCCATCTTGAAACTCTTTCGTCCGCTTCCCCGACCACAGGATCAGCCACCACCCCACGAACCCTCTTGCGCCGAGGGCTACAGTTAGTCTCACAGATTTAAATTAAAATAATTAGTTCATTATATTCTGTGATCATTATTTGATAAATACTGAAAATTTAATTAAAATTGGTTAATTTCCTGATTTTTGGTGAATTTGTAAGTAAAGGGAGGGGTCAAAATGTTTATACATTAACGTAACAGTGACTACAGGAATTTAGTTCGTTTTAAGCGATAAAGGGTTTGAGATTATTTTTCTCCACCTAAACTCCAGTCTTGCCGGCCTGCTGTGATGAGACCAAAAATTCCTTTTAGTGATGTCATGTGACGGCAAATGTCACCAAATAAAAAAATAAATGGCTACATCGTTACAAAGAAAACCACCTATTTATTAAAGAAAAATTAAGTATGTTATAATTAAAGAGATATATAAAAACACACATGGGTACAGTAAACATATTATACCAAAATGTCGGAGCAATCGGTCCAGTGGTTATTTAGACTATTAATAGCTAACAAACCAAGAATTGTGTGTATATATACACTTGTGCCCGATATTATTCATACCCCTCGGATCTTTGAGATTTCTATAAGATTATTGCTCAAACCAGAAGGTAGACAATATTAAAGGGATTTCAAACAATAAATCAAGCATAAGCATTTAATTTAAACTCAACAAATAAATAAATTATGCAAGTTTGAAACATTATACAAAGAAAAACAATAATGGCACTAGTTCAAAATTATTCATACCTCTCTTACTAATAGTCAATAGCATGCCCTTTATTCTTAATAACTGCCTGTAACCGTGTTGGATATTTATCAACAAGGTTTTTACAAGCATCAACACTGATTTTTGACCATTCTTCAATGCAGTAGTTCCCCAAATCCCTCAAATTTCTAGGTTTCCGCTTTTTAACCTCAGTTTTCAATATGTGCCAGAGGTTTTCGATAGGGTTCAGGTCGGGACTCTGGCTAGGCCATTCCAAAACATTAATTTGATTATCCTCAAACCATTTCTTGACTATTTTGGCAGTATGTTTTGGATCATTATCCTGTTGAAGGACCCAGTTTGGTCCTAAATGGAGCTTCTCCGCATCCTGTCTAATGTTTTTCTGGAGTATCTCCAAATATTGCTCCTTCTTCATGGTTCCATCTATCTTGACCAAACTACTGGACCACTAGCCGAAAAGGAGCCCCAAAACATTAGGCTACCACCACCATGTTTCACCGTGGGTATGGTGTTCTTTGGGTTGTAAGCTTCTCCTTTCTTCCTCCAAACGTAAGAAGCATCCATATGGCCAAACAATTCAATTTTTGTTTCGTGAGTCCACAAAATACTTGAGAAAACGGACTCTGGAGAATTCACATGGTTCCTAGTAAACTTTAGACGTGCTGCAAGGTGTTTTCCGGTGTGCAATGGAGTCCTTCTTGGTCTTCTTCCTTTCAGACCATTTTCATGCAGAGTCCTTTGCAATGTTTGCCTTGATATTTTTATGCCAGAAGACTCCAGATTTTCTAAAATGTCCTTAGTAGTGGTGGTTGGATTTGCATTAACACTTCTTACAATATTCCTGGTGGCTCTAGCAGACAGTTTCCTTTTCCTTCCTCTACCAATCAAGTTGTTTGTTGTGTGGTGGCTCTGGAATGTTTTGATGATGCTCTGTACTGTTGCTGTAGGGACCTCAAATTTCTTGGAAATTGACTTTTAACCTAAACCATCCTTATGTGAATTCGCAATTTTAGTCCTAAGATCATTACTAAGCTCTTTTTTCTTCCCCATTCTAATAATTTTTATTCTTTTATTGGTTTTCAGTTGATATCATTTTAATTTCTGAAAAATGCAAAAAACGAAATGAAATTAATCCAAGGTTGTATAAAAGCATTCAAAATAAGAATCAAACAGGAAACAAACAGTCAGAAACTCGATTAATACTGAAAAAATAAGGAGGTATGATTATTTTTGAACATTGCAGATTTTATAAATAGCTGTATATTTCTTTTATTACAAGTATCCCGAGATTTTAAAATGACGAAAATGATCAGAAGAGGTTTATTAAGAATATGTATCAATATGGACGTAAACAATAAATTCTAACAAAGTTACACCTAATAAACTCAATTTTCAAGGGGGGGTATGAATAATATCGGGCACAACTGTATGTATGTATATATATAAGTAGCAATACACATGAAAAAATTTAAATGGCTTAAAATATTTCAATATTGGTATCTTTAGAAAGAGCTTGATGAGCTTACAAAGAATTTTTTTAAAATTTTTTTAAATCAAGGAAGTTATGACTATTTTTCTTCCTCACATTTGAATATTTTCCCTCTTTAAGACCATATGCGTTTTGTCACATTTTTACACTACTTTTTTAGTAAAAATGCTATATCTTTGTTAAAACAAGATTAAGCAATGAAATTTACCATATAAGTGTATTTTTATGCTAGGAATTAGAATATGCTACTGAAAATCTCCAGAAATGAATAGTTTCCAAATAATCTGCAGTAAATGCACATAAATATGCTGCAATTCCTTAAAAATGCCGTGTATCCATTAAAAGAAAAGTTAAAGAACTCAAAGCTGAATTGTAATGCATTTTATGTACAAATAACTGAAATCGAAATCTAGAACTGTTTAAAAATGAATTTGCAATATTTCTTTGGTATTATTGTAGATTAATACCTTCCGTTAAACTCCCACCTCTCCAAAATATGGGATTTTACCTTTTGTAGGAAATTACGTATGAATACCTTAAATTTTCATGAAAGATAACAAGTATTATTTTAGAATTTAATGTAAAATGATTCCTTATTTTGAGCCATTCTAGCGTTTTAGGGCAGTTAACCATTTTTTTTTCTATCGGAGATAAATCCTGTGCACCTTTTTTTTTCTTTTTTTTTTTTTTCTTTTTTTTTTCTTCTAAAGACAATTATGTGTGGTTTTAAGAGGGTCTTTGTGCAATTATGAGAGTGTGGGGGGTTGCCACTCTGACTTTGGGTTGATGATAAAGCTAAGGAAAATTGTGTGAACATCCTGAAGACTTGATGGAAACAAAACAAAAACAATTTTAGTGGGGGTTAGTTTCACATAAATTTAATATAAAATAATTCACAATTTCGAGACCATTGTAACGTTTTAGGACAGTTGACTAATTTATTTTTTATGGGTGATAAATGGTGCACTTTTCTTTAAGAAAGGTTTTTTTTTGTTTTTAGACACTTATGTAGCTTACAAAGGAACTTTGTTTGGTGATGAGCTTGCCACTTAGACTTAAGATTATTGTTAGGGCTAAGGAAGGTTTTAAAAGGGGGAGGCTTGCCACTTGTACCTAGGGTTAGAAGTAGGATTATGGTTTTTTTTTTTTTTTTTTGTTTATTTAAGGCGTTTGACCCCCATATTTATGGTTAGTGGGCCATAATTATTTTTGAAAATTTTATGCCTTAGATTTTGGACATCAAATTACTTTTAAATATGAAATTTATTTTGTTTGTCGGAATTCTTAAGGGGTGTGAAACAAAAATAAATTTCATTACAAACAAGTGACATCACTAACAGAAAACGTGACGTTTGGAAAACTTATTTTTGCCCACTTATTTAAATATCAAAACATTTTTTGCTAAAGTTAACAAATCATTCACAAATTTTAGATAAATTTACTTTTTATTTTCAATTACATTTCTTGTCTGAGTGACACATTATTTCGTTAAACTGTCCAGTTTAAAACGTTTTTTTTTATTTCTCTACCTGGACTTCGGGCCAAGATCAGTGTAGTATTATTCTGATGCTACATTGCTACACTTCGCCTTTTCTGTCCTCTGTCAGTGAAGGAGAAATCCTTCATGACGAAGACAATTTTTATGTTTTTCTCTCCAGATTGACCCTTTTTGGGAAGCTGGATTTTCCTCGCATTAAAAACTGACCTTGTGTCTAACTGTCCTCGTGGGAAGGCAAGAAAATAGGAACTTAACTAGAAACTGAGCACCTCCTACAAATATTTAAATATTGATTTTGTATTTTAATTGGGTAGATTAGTGTCCATTCTATTATAATCCGCTGGGGCGAAAAAAAAAAAAAAAGACAAAAAAAATATATTGGTTGTGTGTGTGTGGGGGGGGGGTATTGCTCGCACACGTGAAGCAAAATAATATTTCACATTTTTTTATTTTTATCTTTTTTAAAACAAAACACTTTAATTCACCGTTAAAAATTAACGTAATGGATAAAAGTGCACACGTTACATATTTGTTTTTCAACTATATTTTAAAAATTTGACCAAAAGTAATGCCGGATTGCTTCAAAATTATATATTCTGATAACCGAGCTCTAGTTAAGCTAATTATGTTCTAATAATATGAGCTCCAATTAAATATGTAAGAACATTTTTTTTTATATTCATATTTTCATTTTTTTTTTTTTTTTTTTTAAATTTTTAATTTGTTCTGGAATAAACAAAACAAAACAAAGTTTGTACAATAAAGTAATATCAGCGATATTAAAGCTGCTGCTCCTGCTGATTCCATAGATCGTTTTTAGATACTTTTTAAAAATAGAGCGATTTTTTTTTTTTTTTTTTTCCAGATATCATGATTTTAAATTGCTCCGACCCCAAGATGAAGCCAGTTACATTTTTATTTCTAACGGATAAATGTAATAAAAAGATTGATTTATTTAACAGTGGGCGTCCGAAGAAATTTTTTTTCAAAATTTTCAAAACTCATCATATTGAAGTTTTCTTTTTAACACAACAAAAAAATGAACTATCAAAAGAATTTCGGACAACCGAATCTATTAAAAGTAATATCTGTTCTAGTTAATTTCCAAATTTCATGACGAAATTAAGAGAAACGCAGTAGGATCATTTACAAACCGGGGGGGGGGGGGTCGTTACAAAACCTTACCGAAAACGCTCTTTTATGATAACATTTTTATCACTTTATTTGCTTAAAACTCTTAAAATATATGTACTTTATCATTATATTATTACGCTTATCGCTCCGTCCGTTATCATGCTGTGCATCCCTAAAAAAGGAAAGTGGAATATTCCAAATAAACCTTGTCACCCTTGAAATATAAAAAAAAAAATAAATTGGTGATGTTGAAAAATGATTGGTCTTTCTTGGCCTTTTGGCTAAGAACTTTTTGCTTAGCTTCCCCACTCCACGAACAATTTTACAACAACCATTGATTTGTTTTATCTTTTTTTTTTTTTTTTTTGCTAATGAATTGAACTTTTTTGCACATGCACACACAAAAAAAAAAAAAAAAATGCACACACAGATAAAGTTTTACAAATTGTAAATGTTATTTGTATTCTGAACGCTGGGGTTTTTAGTTAGATTAGAATCCACAGAGTGAATGAGGTATTTTGGTAAATGTCTTTCTAAAAGTCTTCATGATTTACTTTTGTTAGATAGTCACAAAGACCCTGTACCCTCTCCCTCCCAATTTCTTATAGGGCCTTGTGCCTAATTTTGTTTACTGTAAATGTTGCATATGTTTTGTGAAAATTTATTTTTAATTTATTTTTATCAAGATTTTGTGTACGTTTGCCGGAAATAAAATATATAAATAAGATCAAAGTGTAGTATCTGTTCTTCAGGTGCTACATTTCAATTTCTTCTCTCTCAGTGGAAGAGAAATCCTTTACGACTAAGACAATTTTTTCTCCATGTTAAAAAACGACCCTGGTGTCTAAATCTGCTCTGGGGAGGCATTGTGAATAGGTACTATGTTTAATGTAACAAAGATTTAAAAAAGTAGCTGGAAAGTTATTTCTGATTTAATTATAAAATGCCCTGGAAAATGTCCGTTCTGATTATTATTTTTTTTTTTTTTGTTTACTTGCCTCCCCACAAGGGCGGAATTGGACATGAGGTCGGTTAAAAATTTAGGGGAAAACCAGCTCCCCAAAAGGGGCACTCTGGTCAATAACAAAAATAAAAATTGTATCAGTAATGAAGGATTTCTCCATTAACCAAGACCAAAAAAGGGGGGATTCAAGTCACTGGAATGCTGAAACTGATACTGCACTCAGAAATTCATGTTGAAGCAATGGTTGCCTAATCTCTAACCGTGTTAATGTTTTTATGTATTACTTTTGAAAAGCTGCTGAAAACAGTTTATGATTTAAACATTACTTTATTTCAAGTAATATGATTCTATGATAATAATTCAAATATGAAGTCAGTCCCGGAAATTACTCAAACCGTTTACGATTTAAACATTACTTTATTTCATGTATATTTTTAACAGTGGGGTGGGGGATATTAAATCAGTTCCGAAAATGGGTGAAACCATTTACGCATTACACATTACTTTATTGGTTTATTGGTGGGAAATATGAAGTCGGTTCTGGAAATGGCTGCAACCATTTACGCTTTGGACATTACTTTATTTAATGTATATTTTTAACAATAGGATGGGAGATAAGTCTGTCCCAGAAATGGCTGAAAAAATTTGATTTATACATTACTTTATTTCATGTATATTTTCAACAGTGGGCTGGGGATTATAAGTCAGTTCCAGAAATGGCTGAAACAGTTTACTATTTAGACATTACATTATTTCATGTATATTTTTAGCAGTAGGTTTGGGATATAAAGTCGGTCCCGGAAATGACTGAAACAGTTTACGATTAAAATATTACTTTATTTAATGCATATTTTCAACAGTGGGGTGGTGGACATGAAGACAGTCCCGGTATTGAATGAGATGTGCAAATATATACTATCAGAAAGCGTCGCCCAGTATTGAATGAGATAGGTGGAAAACATTGTAGCAAAATACCCAGCGTCGGGACCAAATGAGATAGGTTAACAAGACATTAGCAGAATATGCGGCGTCACCCGGGATTGGATAAGATAGGTGAAACATACTATGAGAATACCCAGAATTGATTGATTTATTTGTAATAAAATAATCAGCCCAGGCAATATATCTAAGTTATTAAGTAAGGGGCAGCGACATAGTGGGTTAAAGTTATGAAAAGTATTGTCAAAATTAGTAACATATCCAAGAATTATGAAAACTGATGAAATGTGAGTTACTTGATTGGTGTGTTTGTAATGATATAATAAGCCCAGACAATATATTAAACATATTATATAAGTAGGATGGAGAGGCATAAAATGTTTTTAATTATAAAAATTGAAATTAGTAACATCCAGAATTATGAACAAAGATTAAATGTGAGTTAATCGATTGTGTGTTTATAATAAAATAATCAGCCCAGGAAATACAAAGTAATTATGTTAGTAAGAGATAAGAATGGTTTAAATTATGAAAAATAATTGTCGAAATTAGTAACATATCCAAGAATTATGAAAAGTGATAATGTTATTTAATGCATTAGTGTGTTTGCAATGAAATAATCAGACCAGACAATGTATCAAAGTTATTATTTTAGTAAGTGGGGCGATGATGTGGGTTAAAATGATTGGCGACATTAGTAACATATCCAAGAATTATGAAAAATGATGAAATGTGTTAATTGATTGGTGTGTTTGAAATGAAATACTCATCCCAGATAATATATCAAAGTTATTATTTTAGTAGTGGGGTAGGTTGATAATGTGGGTTAAAAATATTAAAAATAATTGGAAATGAGTAACATATCCAAGAATTAAGAAAAATGAAGTGTGAGTTAATTGATAGTTGTTTTTTTATGAAATAATCAGCCCAGACAATATATCAAAGTAATCTTTTAGTAAGAGAGGACGACGAGGATGGTTTAAATTATAAAAATTTTTCGAAATCCAAGAATTACGAAAAATGACGAAATGTGATTTGATTGGTGTTTATAAAAAAATAATAATCCTAGACAATATATCAAAGTTATTATATAAGTAAAGGGGAAGAGATAAGGAGAGCTTAAATTATGAAAAATTATTGTCGAAATTAGTAACATATCCAAGAATTACAAAAAAAATGAAATATTAGTTAATTGATTGGTGTGTTTGTAAGTAATCAGCCTAGACAATATATCAAAGTTATTATTTAGTAAAGAGGGAAGGGTGAAAATGTGGGTTAAAATGAAAAATGATTGTCGAAATAAGTAACATTCAAGAATTATAAAAAATGATTAAATGTGATTTCATGCATTAGTGTGTTTGTAATAAAATAATAAGCCCAGACAATATTTCAAAGTTATTATTTTATTAAGGAGGGGGCGATAATGTGGGTATAAATTATGAAAAATGATTGTCGATATCCAAGAATTATGAAAAATGATGAAATGGAGGGTTAATTGATTAGTGTGTTTGTAATGAAATAATCAGCCCAGCAAATGTATCAAAGTTATTATTTTAGTAAGGTTGGGTGACAACATTGGTTTAAATTATAAAAAAGTATTGTGGAAATTAGTAATATATCCAAGAATTACGAAAAATGCTGAAATGTGAGTTGGTTGATGTGTGTGTTTGTAATGAAATAATCAGCCTAGACAATATATCAAAGTTATTATTTTAGTAAGGTGTGCGATATGGGGAGTTTAAATGATGAAAAATAATTGTCAAAATTAGTACCATATCCAAGAATTATTAAAAATGATGAAATACGACTTAATTGATAGGTTTTTTTTGTTTTTGTTTTTTTTACAAAATAATCAGCCGATACAATATATCAAATTTAATTTTAATATTTTAGTAAAGGGAGGGGCGATAATGTGAGTTGAAATTAGGAAAAATTATTGTCGAACATAGTAACATTCAATAATTATGAAAAATGATAAAATGTGTGTTAATTGACCGGTGTGTTTGTAATGAAATAATCAGCCCAGGAAATATATCAAAGTTATTATTTTAATAAGGGCGCAGTACAGTTTTAATAAAAAAAACTAGAATATGATTGTGCTTTCATTCATGCTGAACAGAATGCTCACAGCATGCATGCTCAGCAACAATATATTACATATGAAAATGCTGCTGTGGAATTTCCACAGGCCCCACTAGTTATTTATTAATTTATTTGAAAGTATATTCATTTTCAAACAAAACTGTGGTATTTTGAGGACTTAAGTTGCTTTGGTTTTTAAAATATGATGATTTTAGCAGAACCCCCTTGAAATCCGTAATTATCCAAAGCGTTTTATATATTGTATTGCTAATAAAAGGAAAAATGTTTGTACATTTTCCTGCCAAATTACTGTCAATTTTTGATCTAGACACTCGAGATTTGACATAAGGAATATTGAGATTTAGAAAAATCTTTTTAATCAGTTTTTGGACAGAAATTTGGCTGTCAAGGGGTCAAAGTTCTTGTATAGTTTTTTTTTTTAAGTACTGTGAGAAATTCTATAATTATAAGCACGCCTCTGATTGGTCACCCACCATCTTTGTTTTGACCAATCAGTTTGGTTGAGATTTAATCGCCAAGCCCACAGCTTGGCGGGTTTTTGCATGCCTCTTTTTCAGGCAGCTCCAGACAAGCAGCCAGAGAAAGAACATGGAACTCGACTCTCTCTGGATATGAGGTATTTGGGTGCCTTTACCCTTCGTCTCCTTAAGACTATATTTTAAAGCCTAAATGATTAGGCTGCCAGATACTTTAAGAATTATTGACCTATCATTAATGACTTTTCCTTCAAATGAACATTCTTTATGAACTTCTATGATGTTGACTAGTCGAGAATTGAAGCCTTCATCAGAACCCCTTCGAACAGTGCTGAATTCCAGTTCCTGCTGAAGATAAAGGAATATTACCTTTCAAAGTGTTATAAACTCTATTCAGAGGCAAAATAGGCATTTCCTTTTTTTGCTACGAAGAATGAATAAAATTTGTCAAATTTTAGATGTATGCTTTGTTGTAATTAATTTTTTGCCACTGTCTTGAAGCAAAAACAGGTTAGAAGAAATATTCAGAGTCTAGCATTTATAGTTTAAAATACGATCTAAGCCCTCTCCTTAATTTAAAAAGTATTTATTCACTTGTTAGAAGCGTAGAAAAGTGAAGTCAAACATTGTGAAAAAAAAACAAAAAAAAACTTACACCAAATGCAAAATTTAATTATCTGTTAGGTACTGTCAACGTGCTAAAACTTTTTCTAATTTCAAAATGTTGTTCCAAATGGTTTTTACACACTTAATAAAAAATGGCCGTATATGTAGAATAATCAAAAGAACTGTAGTAGTGAATAACACACAACAACAATAATAATAATAATAGCAGCAACACTTACCAAGGGTCCAGCTTATGTACAAGACAATATTTATTTGCATAAATATATATACAAAATGTGGCACAAGGCCAAAAATAGGGGGGGGGGGTTAATGTGGACCTATCTAACATAAAGTTAACTTAACTAGACTCTTTCACCAGAATACCAGAATCACTCTATGGGAATCCTAATTATAACCTGAAAAATGATATATACATGATGTGGGGGGGTTGAGGCTAAAAATTTTATATACAAAAAAGAATGAAATATTTACAATGAAAAAATAGTAGTTAGTAAAAGAGCCCCCCACTACTAATTGTGGCAGATAGAAAGCTTTGTCAGTCGAAAAGACGCAGGTCCACACGAAAACTGACTTTATTGAATAAACATCACAAAAACGACCTGCATCACTGACAAAGCAGTCCATCCGTCACCTAATTGGGGTCGGGAATGGGGATTATCGAACCTAAGGTGGGGGGGAAAAAAAAGGGGGGGGACAAGGGCAAACTAAAAGAGGGACTGGGACGATGAACACATACATACTCTAGCTAAGCTAAAAAATCAAACAATAAAGCCTAACTAACCTATACTAAACTAATCGGTCCGATACTGATGTCTTGTTAGTTCAGGACACCCAAAATCCTTTTTGACCTAAATCAAATCAGAAACGAATTCAAGGCCAGCTCCAGTCACTCTACACAGTCGCGAAGCTTTCACCCACCTTTCGTTGAAATTCACAGGAGTGAGTTTCACCTTCTCCAGCTTAATTCGCATTTTCAACCGATGCTTGAACATGAGAACAAGCTGGGGAGCAGTGAAGGTCTCATCTCCGTAAACCTCCTTCTGTCGTGTCGACCAAATCACGCCTCTCATAACAGCTAGCAAACACAGAAAAACATAACGTTCCTCTTTCTTCATACTCGGCGCCCAATTGCAGCACGGGGAAACCGCATCCAGTACAAAAAAACGCCCATTTAGTATGCGAACCGTGAAGCTCTCAACTAACTCACATAACGGTCGAACGATAGCACAGCGGAAGAAAGCATGGCTTAGGTCTTCCTCCCAATCTCCGCATCGGACACAACTAGGTGTCATTGTAAAACCCGCTATGAAAAGTTTTGTGAACCTAGAGGGCATCTCGGATTACCAGCCAGGTGAGCGATGCCTCGTAGTTATCGAAACAGCTCATTCCGGGCGCCCAAGGCCATATCGAGCGACGCTCCTCATTCGTGAAACCGAACTCCTCAATCTTTTCGTCTCGGACAGATCCCCTCACTAAAACCTTATATAGCACTTTGCGAGACAACAGCCGGGTGTCAGAGAGGCTTTCATTCACCCGTTGAAGGAACCTCAACGCCTGTCGACACTCGTAATAGAAATGGCATTCGTTTCGGGGCCTCCTGCGTGCCTCCCCCTCAGCCGAATGCACACTCTCCAAAGCCGGAAAGGCTTTCTTAGTGTCTTCCATCCAGAAGACACCGTTCCCTAAGTCAGGTGTACACATTCGGTTCAGGTATATCAGCCTTAGAGTGTGTCTACGTATTTTGATATTAGGCATACCCAGACCGCCTTCAGACGGATGCAGGCAACAGATCTCCCGAGCAACCATGGCTTGCTTTCCGCGCCATAAGAACGCGAAAAGAGCACGCACTAGTTCAAGTAGTGAGGACTCCGGGAGTGGAAGCACTGATAGACGGTATAGGATCAGGGGGTAGATATGAGTATTGCATACCTCCGCCCGACCCTTTAAAATTAGATTTCTCAAAGACCACAAATGAGCTGTGGTCTTGACCGCTTTCAACACTTCCGACCAATTTTTCTCCAGCTGAAGGTCGGCCAAACCAGACGCCGAGTAGCTTGCAGGGCCCATCAGTCCAGCCAAAGGGCCCCTGAAGGGGCGTTCCCCTCCAGGCACCAACACGTAAGCCAATAGACTTAACGTGGTTGATTATGGCCCCTGTTACCTGTGCATACCGTCTTGTTTCCATGTCGACGACTCTAATCTCGGCATTGCTCGTTACAAGCACAGTCACGTCATCGGCATAGGCGGTATACTTTACTGGGGTAGAACCACCTGGCAAAGTAATCCCGCGAAGGACCGGATTCACCCTAAGCTGGCGCAAAAAGGGCTCAAGCGCGATGACATACAGCATGGGTGATAACGGACAACCTTGACGGATAGATCTTGTTAACCTGAAGGGCTTCGATCTCACCCCCATTCACCTCCACCATAGCACCGGGGTTAGCATACAAGAGGCGAATCTATGAGCGAAACTGGGGTCCAAACCCAGCCGAGCAAAGAACATCCCCTAGGTAACGATGGTCCACCCTATCGAATGCTTTGGACTGATCTAAATTGATCAGCGCGGCTTCTGTGTCGACTTTCTCTATGATCAAGCGTATCGCGTGCAAATTATCTTGAATCGTCCGGCCCTTAACAGAACACGTCTGTTCGGGACTTATGAGGCGATGTAAAACAACCTGCAAACGATTTGCTAAGATCTTGGCCAAAATCTTTAACTCTGTGTTTAACATCGTTAAGGGCCGGAAATTGCTAATCCCATCCCCTCCATTTTTATCTTTGCGAAGCAATTTAATGATCCCTCTGGTAAAGTACTGAGGTATAGACCCGTTCCTAAACCAGGAGTTGAAGAGTGTGGCCAGCAAAGGAATAAAAATGGGCGACAGCCTCAAGTACAACTCGTAAGGCAGGCCATCAATCCCAGGGGTCCTGTCTAGCCCGACTTGTTTCAGAGCCTCAAGGACTTCTTCCTCTTTTATGCTACCTTCACATGTAGCTGCTTCGGTCGCTTCAAGGCGAGAAAAGTCAGCTAAATACGTGTCAAACTGTTCAATCTCCAGACCGGGCTCCATGGTAAAAAGCTCCTGCAAATGAGCTCGAAAACCCTCTAGGATTCCATCATTTGATGTTACGGTTCGTCCGTCCGGCAATGTGACACTGGCGATGTGTCGATCAGTCGCACGTGGGCGCTCCTCCACACGCATTGACGCGGCCATGTTTGTTGCCTCGTTCGGCACTCTTTTTAACCTAGCCCTAACTACTAGACCCTGGTCCTTCCTGTTATCCAGGGAGTCCAGTTCAGCCTTAATTAAAGTATAACTATCACTATCCCCTTCCTCCACCGCCCTTTTTAATCTATCATCTAGTGCTGCTTTCGCTGCTCTAGAACTAAGATTGAGTCGATGACTAAAATCAGCAGCGAAGGACCTAATTACTTGTTTAAGTTTTCCCCACCACTTATTCCCGATAATGGCTCCCGTCAATTCCCTCTGTATTGTTAGTAAAAGCTGTTCCCGGAAGCCCTTCACGTCAAACAACGACGTGTTGAACTTCCAGTAACTAGCCATCCTAGGTTTAACGCTATCTAAGTTTACCCGAACCCGGACTAACCTATGGTCCGAATAAACTATGTTATGAAAACTTGGACAGTCTAAAAGCCCTAAGTCAACTCTCCTAACTAAGAACCGATCGATGTAACTCGAAAGTTGCACCGGATCGGAGCCGTGTCTAGCTGTCCAAGTCCAAACTACATCCCCGGGCTTTTCGTTTCGAAATTTATCGACAAGATCAAACTTGTCGATAAAGTCTCGAAACGCCTTAGCATCCCGGTTCTGGTTAGTAGCCCTTGAAGTATTACCCCCGCGATCTAAATCAGGATCCAGGACCGCGTTCCAGTCTCCCGCTAAAACTATCCGCCGAGACGAATTCATGAAGGGCTCGATCCCCCGGAAAAAGGAAACCCTCTCGCCATGGCTATTGGGAGCATAAACCCCAATAAATCGAAATGCCACATCCTTTACGGTAACATCCAGCACGTGCACTCTTCCCTCTGGATCAGCATAGACTGGGTCACACGAAGCATCAAGAGCGCGTCTAACTAGCCAGGAAACACCCCTCGAGTGGGAATCAAAATGTGCTGAATAGAGCTGAAAGTCCCTAAGCAGTACACTCTGATAATCACTGGGAATGAAGTGCGTTTCCTGTACACAGCATATATCCACCCCGAGGCGTTGAAGGTCGCGTGCAACTCGAAGTTTACGAGAGGCGTCCCTCAACCCTCGGACATTCAAAGTAGCTAACCTTAAAGCCATTGTGATCTATCTAGGGTTGGGTATCCTTAACAAACATGGACGGTGCCAAGACACCGACAGCTGTCCCCAATGATCCAGAGGTCATCTCATTAGTGATGGCCCCATCAGGGGACAGACCACCGATGTCTAGAGGAAATGTTAACTTAATCGCTCTATAAAGTGAAGGGTGGATTTTTATGGGGACCCGTCCAACACATAGTTTCTCCATTTTAAGTATGTCGGAGTCGCTAAAAAAGGCTGCTGGAGGAATGATATTAAAAGCAGAGTTTGCTTCCTCCAGCATAGTCCAAACTCCTTTGGCCTCTTCACCACTTCTAACCACCGTTAAGTCTTTTGGCATTGGGAAAATTTTCTAGGTTTGTAATATCCAGTTTGTTTATCTGCTTCACCGCGTAGAGGTTTCGGTAGTCTTTTCTACCATGATTTTTTGATATGGCCTCTATATCAGCCGTGATCTTACGTCTTTGCCCTGAAAAAAAGGGGGTCTTTTCTTTTTTTGGTCTTTTTCTAGGGAGGGACTTCTTTGTCTTTTCTTTTCAGAAGTAGAAGGGTGAGGTGATAGAGGAGGGGGCATGTCAATTTTCATAGGGGAAGCGGGGGGGGGAGTTTTTGGGTGTATTGTTTGGGGAGCAGAATGGAGACGGTTTAGGGGACGGTTTAGGGGTCTTTTTGGATGGGGAGCCAAGGGTTGTCAACTTTGGGTCTCTTTTTGGTACGTTTGCGGGAGAGGGGTGGCGCTTTACGGGGTGATCTTTTCTCTTTTGGAGGAGGGGCAGGCTTTTCGGGGAAGAGAGATTCGGGGAAATCTAATATCTTTTTTTCTTTTTCTTTTTTCTTCTCGCTTTGCTTGCGCTTTTCATCAAGCGAGTCCTTTAGTTTTAGCAGGGCCTTAAACTTGTTGCCCCCCGGGTCTTTACTGGTCCTAATGTCTAATATCTGCTCTTTGGTCAGTTTATCCGCGTACGTTTTACGAGGCGATTTAGTAAACGGTACCAGTGTCCATTCTCTCTTTTTGGGCGATTCCATCTCGGAGTTGAATTTTTCCTCAAATTCTTCTGCTGTGATTTCTTTAATCACTTCAATTGTTTTGCTTGTATTTGGCGTTCTAGCCTCAGGTTCGAGGTGCCCAACAACCACCTCTTTAGGGTTTGTTGTGTTTGTCACATTGGTTTTTATCTTTTTCGGACAGGTGTAAGTTAAGTGACCTACTTCACTACAAATCCAGCAGGTCGGCCTCCTCCCTGTGACCACAATGGAGGAGTTTTTCAGCTCCCGCTTCCAGAAAGTAGGGTATTTCGAGGAAAGCTTCTTTGTTTAATAGTATATCGAAGGACCAGACTCCGTTGTACTGGTCCACCTCTATACCAGTGATATCACCGAATTTCAGGAGGTAGGCAGCTAGATATTCACCTGGGACCGCCCCTGGAACTTCGAAAATGGAAACAGTCGTTCTCCTCCGTCCTAGGTACTCCATTCTTAAAATGTAGTCTTGTGTAATGATTTCCTTTTTGGTTAGTGCGACGCATTCTTCCTCTGTTTTAAACAGGGCGGCCCAGGTATTGTAGCCTCTGCATTTCGTTACACGATCCGCACGCATTCCTGCCGTTGCCAGTAATTTGGTTACCGTTTCCTTAGTTGACCTGATCAATTTTTTGGTCTTGCGATCAATCACAAAAAGTGAAATCGTTTTCTTGGCAAATTCCTGTAGCCGTGGTGCTTCCAAAGTAACTCCTGTGTCTGTAACATATTGCAGACATTTCCTTGCTTCCGTTAAAAAGTTGTTAATGTCAATTTTAACTTTGGGTGGTTTCGCCCACCCATTCTTTTGTTCGCCACTTTTGTCCTCTTCCAACGACACATTGCTGGCGGGCGCCATGGCCGACGGGTTAGAGAGGGGGAAAAAAATAAATAAATAAAATAAAATAAATAAAAAATAAAAAAAATAGGGTAAAAGTCCCGTTCAAAAATAACAGCAGGAAGATAACAGCAATAACAACTTTAACAAATAAAACAAGTTTAACACGGCAATAACAATAATAATAACAATATGTGAAACAATCGCAGGAAAAAATAACAAACCAACGTGACGATAAAGACTCGGCTTATGCACAAGACTGACACCAGATTGAGCTGGACTGAGGGCTTGTATTTATGTACAAGCATATCCAATCAGGTGATTCAGCCAATCATAATCCAAAGAATAGACTGGCCCATGTGTGCACAATGGAATCTCCCATTGTGCCATAAATAGTTCTCCTCTTTCATGAGAGGTAACTTTAGTCTTTGCCAAGTTATCCACAATTTGAATGCTGACCGAAAGTCCACTACACAATCCAACATGGCGCTACGAACAGGATTCGAGACAGAAGATTGGGAAGACTATTACCTCAAAGCAGGCATTGCTGCCGATTCCGCCAAGAGCTAAGCTGCAACTTTTGTGAAGGAAAAACTGAGGAAAGAAAGCCTTCAAGTAATGGATCGAGCCATGCTAAGAGAATTGGGAATCACAACAATGGGAGAAGCTCTGTCTATCCTTCGACAAGCCAAGGAGCCCGCTACCCAGACCACCTATGCTAAGGCACCAGCTGCCAGGCCTCGCCAACTTCATCTCGAAATGACCCCTCAATAATTCAGAAAATTTCGGATTGATTGGGAAGTATTCACCAGAATAACGGACATGCCAACTTCTCAGGCCAATATCCAGTTATACAGTTGCGCTGATGAATCCGTCCAAAACGCAATCATAAATACGTACCCTAAGTTCTTCACCACCAACCCAGACAAGCTGCTAGAGATGACAGAAGCATTAGTAACTCAAAAATCAAATCCCATAGTCCATCGGATGACATTTGCAGCTATATGCATATATATAAGATGAACCCATCCAACAATACCTTGTTCGTCTTAGGTCCACGGCCATAGACTGTAATTTCTCATGCCCCAACTGCGATCACGACCTGTCCGACTTTTACATCAAGGACCAATTTATCAAAGGGATATCAAATGATACGCTTCAGACCAATCTACTGGCAAAAGCCGGGTTGCTAAGAACTCTCAACCAAAATATTTGTCATGCTGAGGCATTTGAGTCTGCACTATGGGACCAAACTGCAATGACTGATACCTCAGACATAGCTACAGTCCGGATGTCAATATATCGCAGGCAAAAAAAAAAAGGGTGCTGTACGGACTAGCAAAGGCAATATTCGCACTAGCCCTACTGCTACTCACAACGATAACATTGCTGATAAAGAACCCCGTCAAACCTGCATAGGTTGCGGTAGTCACCAACACGGTACTCCAAGGACAAGTGCCCGCCATTTAACATGTCCAGCATGGAATCAAATGTGCAACACTTGTGGGAAACTTAACCATTTCTCAGCAGTGTGCCGGACAAAGAAATATCGCCCGGCAGTGATAAAAAGTTCTGAAGACCAAGAAGCTCCCATGAATACACTCATGGCCCATATCACATTCGATCAAATGAGGGGCACCATTATGACTACAGAAGGTGATCTGTTAACTGAAATAAATGCATCAGTAATCCCATTCTCACCAAAACCAGATCCCAGACAAGCTGTCAATATCCCTAGGAGTCGTAGTACAACGCTAAAGGTTTTTCCCGACAGTGGTGCCGCCATTTGTCTTGGGGGACCAAAGCATTTAATCAAAATGGGCCTCACAGAGATTAGTCTTGTCCAATCAAGAAAGATCATACGAACAGCTGGAGGTTTCACACTCATGTGTCAGGGTTGGCTACCAGTTGAGTTTGTGGTCAGAGGGAAAACAACTAAACAAGCCCTCTACATATGCAAGGGCATACAACGGCTTTATCTCAGCAGAGCAGCCTGCATCGATGTGGGAATATTGCACAAACCCTTTAGCAGACGAACATGAAGAGGTAGACACCGAGTCTAAAAAGTGTGTAGATCAATTGCCAAATCGCCCCAAAAACCTCCCTTTTCCCGCAACAGAAGATAACATAGGCAAACTTAAGAGCTGGCTCCTAGAAAAGTTTGCTAAAACGACATTCAACAAAGATGGGATATTTCCAGCCATGTCCGGCCCAGCTGTCCACATTCACATGTCCAGTGAACGGTGGTGGGCATAAAAAGTAATGTAAAATAACATCTTTATCTCCAGGACCTTGCAACAGTTTAGAACTTGGACTGTTAAACAGATTTTTGCCATGGGAGATAAATTCTGCATGTGTTACTTTATAAGGTCATTTTGTGAGGTTTTATGACATTACAAGTCACTTGGGGTTAAACAGTTATTAAAGATTAGTTATGTTTGAAAAAGAATGTCCTAGAAATCAGGAATCATTTTGATAAAAATTTATATGAAGAAATGATCTGACCACTTGAAATTCTAAAAAGTTTTGGATTATTCACGCATAATCGCTTTAAAAAGCAGAATCTTATTTTTTGAAGGTGCTCATCTGCTAAATATAATTTCAATTTTAAATTGACAAACTTAATATTTTCCTCCCCTTCTCATCCCAAACAAGGCTCAGTGCCACTTTGAGGTAGGGGGCTACTATTTGGGACATAATTGCAGGGATAGGGAGTTGAGCAACAAGATCTGTTTACATTACACTTGAACTTCTGCATGTCAGTACAGTCAGAAGCAGGAACCCAGGAAGGAGTTCCAAAGTCTTGCAGTTCTGGGGAAGAAACTATTAGAGTAGAATGCTTTCTGGGGATGTCTACTGTGTAGGGGTTAGGGTTTTGCTGCTTGTCGGGGGGGGTATTTACGTCAAGGGGGTGGTACAAGAGCTTGTAGTTTGTCAGTTGTACTTGTAAAACAGGCAAAGGGATGCAACATTTTGTCGAGAGGCTGAAGCCTAGCTGACAGTTCAGGACCTATTAGCTTGGTGACTGTCCAGGAGCAAGAGACTAGTAGCAGATGCACCAGCTCAAATGTGACAATACTCCATACATGGGCGAATGGTGGCCTTGTAGAAGTATAGGGTACATTCAGGTGTAAGTAACTTTCTAGCACGGTAGAGGGAGCCCACCTTTCTCGCAGCAACCTTTGATGTATCTGTTCCAGCTCATGTTCCCTGTAAACGTTAAGTTGAGGAGTTTGAATTACTTTCAGGTAATGTCATAGCTATTGTTGGTGGAAGAGAAGGTTTCTTATGATTATTAAAGGAAACAAGCTTAGTCTTGGCAGCATTGAATGTTACCATCCATTTTTGTCCCAATTTCATTATCGACTGGAGGTCTTCCTCTAGGGTTTCCATTTTTTTTTTTTTGTTTTTTACAAGGTGGTCGCCACTTATCAAGGCCCGGAAGCCACTCAGGGATAAGGGTTATTGTAAGTACAGTACGTTAGTGTGGAGATTTGATAAAGTGTTTACTTAAGGGGGCGGTTCATTAGGAATTTGTTAACGTTGGACTTGAACACATCCAAGTTGTAGTCAGGTGGGAAGCAGGCAAACGGAATAGTTCCACAGGCGTGCAGTTCTAAGAAAGAAGCTTTGTTCATGGAATCCACGTTTTGGCACAGATAAAGAGTGGGGAAAATTTTTCACAGTGGATTCAGCTAGACGGGTGTTTTTTGTGAAAGATTGGCGAGGGGGGGACCAGAGATTGGAGTTCAGACGAGCACCTGCCATGGAAATAACGATAAAACAAAGATAGGCTCGCAACGTCTCTTCTGTGGGAGAGAGCTTGCAGGGAAGAGAAAAGGGCATCCCCCACTAAGCCACAAAGTCTATTTTGTACTCTGTCAAGGCAGGATAGGCTGTTTTTAGCAGCTCCTGCCCAGATATGGCAGCAGTATTCCATCCATTGCCTTAGATATGTGTTCATTTTTCTCTTTGTGCTTGCCATAGTGTGGTGGCATCCGCAAATATACCCATCTTAGAGGCAATTTTATCTGGGAGGTCATTTATGAATATCAGGAATAAAGGTCCAAGAATAGCCCCCTGAGGCACACCCGAATTTATATCATTGTTTTGATGTACATCCAAGACGACCTGGATTATTCTCTTACTTAAAAAGGATTTAATTATGTTAATTATTTGTTCAGTAATTCCATATGATCTGCTTTTCCTGAGAAGACCATTGTGCCACACCCTGTTAAAAGCTTCAGATACATCTAGGACTACTGCTTTATTTAGTGCATGGTAAATACATTCAGAGATTAGTTATATATCAGCAGTAGAACAGGTTTGCCTAAATCCATATTGTTGGTCAGACAGAAGTTTAGCAACTGTAAGGTGGTAGACTAGGGCTTTATTAATTATGGACTTGTATATTTTGGCAAAAAGAGGGAGAAGGCTAATGGGGTGATAATTTACTTAGCATTATAAGCGTATGCTATATTTCCGTGGACATCAGCAATATTACATACCTAATGTGCTTCAACAAGTCGTATCTTTTTTTATTTGTAGGTTAATTTTTAAAAGAATTCCATTGATGGAAAGAGAAGAGAATAAGCATTCCAATGATGTTTATTTATTTTTCTTTTATGCGTTCAATGTTTTTATGCTCCAAGTTCTAAGCAGTTCTAAAAAAAATGAAAAAAAATGGTAAAAAATGACAGCAAAAAGTAAGTACTTTTGCCGGACCATCTTAAAAAATCTACCAAAAATCAGGTAATTATCCAATCAATACGAAATTTTCAGCGATTATTAAGAGAAGAATGAACTTTATAACAGTGTACTTATTTTTCATAAACAATATTCATATATATTTTTTTTTTTTTTTTTTTGCTTACCCCCCCCCCCACCTTGGTTTGAGGGGGTTCCAAATATGCTTAAAATAATCATCTGAAACGGAACAAAACATTGTGTTGTTGTAAGGGACAGAATTATAGATTTAAAAAAAAAAACTTGTTTGCATACCTTATTTTGATGTCTGAATATCAGAACTTCGATTGTGTTTAATTATCCCGCTTTTGAGTTTTGAAGTGTGAAATTCGGTGAATATGTTAAGTAAAATAATTTAAGTTAAGCAAAACAAAAAAAAAATTTTTTTTAATATTTATACGAAAAAAGCCATTTTTAAATCTTTGATAAATAAATTAACAAATTCTTTTTAGAGAGCCGAATAATGCATGACCATTATTAAACAGGGCATGCTTTGAAGAATTGATACAAAAAAAATAATTCGATAAATATTGTGCCCTTTGTGTTAAAAATATCATTTTTTCGATCCAGTTTGAAAACGTTTGCCGCCTTTCGACTATGGTGGACGAAACACGCTGAAATAATTTTTTTTTATTCTGCTTTAAATTGCCCCCCTCCACATTTTGGAGAGCTTGGCCCCCACACACATACACATTAAAAACCAAACTCATGCAAATGGTCACCCATCTGGTACTGGCCAGCCTCAGCGTTAATAATACATTGAAATTTTCGTCACTGAAAAATAAGTTTTTGCTTTTTGGTCTCCCGTAGTTTGCTTTTTATCAAGTACAAATGTAAACATTGTAATCAAATCGACACAAAGTAACTGGTTGCCTATATGAATAAGTGGAATTATTTGAAATCCAGGTACTTATATTATAATATTTTTGTATATTCTCATAGGAAATCACCCTAAATCTTAGTTAGACAAGAAATAAACAAATTAATTCTTTCAAAAACCTTTCTTTTTTTTAATTTTTTTTTTTTTTTTTTAACTATTTATATACGTTTTTTGTGCAGAACAAAAAACACCAATTTGGGGAAAATTTAACATTTAAAATTTAATTAAAAATAGCAGAAAAAGTTTTACATTATTCTTTGTATATAAAATTCAGGGTTTTATCTTTCTGGAAAAAAAAAAGTTGCTCAGAAATAATGGATTTTAATAAATGTAATTTCGTTTTAAAAAACAACTTGATTTTTCGGCCATTTTTGGTGGTGTCTATTGTAGATTAATACCTTCTGCTACCCCTCCCCCATCTGACCACCTCTCCAAAATATGTGATTCTACCTTTATAGACAATTGCATGTGAACTTGAAAAACTTTAAAAGGTAAACAAAAATTATTTTAGAATTTAATGTAAAATGATTTCCCATTTTGAATCATTCTAGCATTTTAGGGCAGTTACCCCCCCCCCTTTTCCTATAATAGATAAATCCTGGGTGTTTTTTGTTTGTTTTCTAAAAGGTGATTATGTGTGGTTTTAAGGTCTTTGTGCAATTGTGGGAAGGTTGCCACTCTGACTTTGGGTTAATGATAATTTTCCTTAAATTATGTGTGAACATCCTGAAGACTTGAAAGAAACAAAACAAAAACAATTTTATAATTTAGATTGGGGGTTGGTTTCACATAAATGTAAAATAATTCACCATTTCAAGATGATCCTAGCGTTTTAGGACAGTTGACCAATTTATTTTTTTATGGGAGATTAATCATGTGCACTTTCTTTAAACATTTCTTATGTTTGTTTTTTTACGCTTATATGAGCTCACAGAGGAAGTTTGTTTAATGGGGAGCTCTGCCACTTGTACTTAGCATTATTGTTAAGGCTAAAGGTTTTAGGAGGAGGCTTGCCACTCGTACCTAGGATTAGACATAGAATTAATTTTTTTTTTTTTTTTTTTTTTTTTTTTTAGCGTGTTTGATACCCATTGTGGTAGATATTTTTGGCCAGAGAGAGGATTTACAAAATTGAAAATTGGACTGGTCCCAAAATGCATAAGTTCTGGTCGACTATGGTAATTTCTATCTTTTACAAAAATTCAAAATCTATATGAAAAATTTTCGATTTATTTCTGAGATTAATTCATATCTACTCAAATTTTTTTTCTTTTCTTTGAGAGGAGTAGTAAATACCAGCCATGAATGCTCTTCAGGCATTCAATGACTACACCCCAGATTAAGCTCCCCTTTGATGGGGAAGCAGGTAAATATCTATTCTCAATAAAGCTATATTTAAATACCACTATAATACTTAGTTTTGTTCATGAATAGACACCCACTGTATGATACTATGCGCCAGTTAAAAAAATTAAAATTTGTACATCTTAATTTATAATTCATGGCTTATGGTAAAGAGATACATCAGATTTGACTGCATAATCAGAAAGAGCACACAATTTTACGTAAGAGTGCCAAGTTTCATGAGAATAGCTTGAAAAATAAATAATTGGTGGCAAAATTACTGAATTTCTTGAAATGTTGAGGTCCGTAATTTAGCCCACTTTTTCTAACCCACTTCCAGTTGTCTGATCTAGCTGAAATTTTGCATGTGCAATGATTTATATCTCTACGGGTTATGTGGCAAATTACAGCTATGAACTAATTGTGGTTTCTGTTTTACAAGTGTTTGAACTGAGTTAGGTGTGAAATTGACCCTGTTGAATGTTGAGCAGTGATCCGGTTTTTGTATTTGAAAGGACGCACACCACAGGAGACTTTTGATGAAATGAAAGAAACTTATGGTGATAATATCCCATCTATGACCTTGTAAAACGCTGGCATCGTGAATTCAAACATGGCCGGAAGTCTGTGGAAACAGCTCCCAGACCTGGTCGCCCCCCCCCTTCTACCATTAATGAGGCATCTGTCCGTTAAGTTGAGGCTGCCATTTTGGTAGATCGGCGCATTACTATTCGTCAAATAGCCCAAAATGTCAAGATTAGTACAGGGTCTGTGGAAACTATCATTCATAAACCATATGCATAAGGTGTCTGCCAGATGGATTCCCAGATTGCTCACACCATTCCAGAAGTGAGAACGCGTCGAGTGCTCGAGGATGAATTTGGAGATGTGCCAAGAAGATGAGTCAAAGTTTTTCAAAAGACTGATTACACATGATGAAATCTGGGTCCATCGCTATGATCCAGAGACCAAAGGCCAGTCAATGCAGTGGAAGCACTTGGACTCACCACCTCCAAAGAAGGCAAGGATGCAGCCCTCTGCTGGCAAGGTCATGCTTACAGTCTTCTGGGACCAGGACGGAGTAGTGATGACAGATTTGCTGGCAAAGGGTACCACAATTACAGGAGCCTATTATGCTTCACTTTTGAGGAAATTAAGGGAAGCTATCAAAATCAAGAGACGGGACAAGATCAGCAAAGGTACCCTCCTCCTGCAGGACAACACTCCGGTCCACAACTCGCATATTGCCAGATCATAAGCATGGGCGTGTGGTTATGAAATTCCTTCCCATCCTCCCTACTCTCCTGACCTTGCACCCTCTGACTTTCACCTCTTCCCAGCCATGAAGTTGTTTTTGAAAGGAAAGCATTTCCCAGATGATGCAGCCTTGATTTCTGAAGACACGTCGTGGTTGGAGGACCCACCTGGGGTGTTCTACAAAAACGGTCTCCAGAGCTGCATCAAACGATGGGAGAAATGTACGACTCTAGGTGGTTCCTATGTAGAGAAAAACTAATAACTGTGCCAAGTTTCGTTGCTCTACTTAGTAATACACACAGACTAAAAAACGCTTTGGATAATCACAGATTTCAAGGTAGTTCTACTAAAATAGCCATATTTTTTAAACCAAAGCACTTCAAGTCTTCAAATTACTACTGTTTTGTTCGGAAATGAATATACTTTCAAATGAATTAATAAATATGAATGTACATTATATATTTTAAGAGTTTTAAGCAAATAAAGTGATAAAAATGTGAACGTCATAAAATGGCGTTTTCGGTAAGGTTTTTAATGACCCCCCCCTGTTTTCTAAAGGTCCGTACCGTGATTGTATGAAGAATTTCGTCATGAAATTTGGGAATCAATAAGAAGAGGTGTTAATCTTAATACTGTCAAGTGTCCGAAATATTTTTGACCATTTCTTTTTTTGTCGTGTTAAAAATAAGACTTTAATATGCCGAGTATCGAACATTTTGAAAAGAAAATTCTTCGGACACCCAGTAGTAAGTAAATCAATCTTTTTACTATCTTTATCAATTAAAAGTATTATTTTATGTTGAGTAGGACCGCGGTAATTGATAATTTAAAAGGACCTACCCGAAAAAAAAAATTGTTTTTATTTCTCGAATTTGGTCAAATGAAGTTAATATTACTAAAAGCAGCAGCAGCAGCTACAGCCTGTAGAATCAGCCATAGCACAGTGTATAAACAAACACACGTTCTTTAATTTTTATTCAAGAACGAATTAAGAAAAACAAAATGAAACAAAATGAAAACATAATGAAATATGAATATAAATGTTCTTATGTTTAATTAGAGCTATTTTGTTATCAGAATAACATTAGTTTAGAACTATTCGGTTTTCAGAATGTATAATAACAACAATCCCAACCAATTCGGCATTATGAATCTGTTGCAATTTCTAACATTTTTCGTCAAATTTAAAAACATGGTTAAAAAAAACAAAATAAACTTTTGTAGATATATAGCTTGCATGCACTTTTATTCTTTAAATTAGTTTTGAACAGCGAATTAAAACAATGTTTTACTGCGAACAGCCACAAATGTTTTTTTTCAAAATCAAAATAAGTATCAAAATCTCGTTTATACATAGATTCGAAAAAGTTGTCAAAAAACAAATATATAACAAATAAATGTTATCAAAGGCAAGATAAGTTACTTTTCTACCTAACTGGATAATTTTCTAGTGTTTTTATTTAATGTAACATGTTTATTCAGCTCGAAAAACGTAGTGTTTACCGATGTATTGGAAAATTAAAAATGGCGCCCGGCCCGACTCTCTTTGACACGGTAAGTTTGAGAAAAGGAGTTAAAAATTAAAAAAAAAAACTATACAAAATACTGTTAAAAACTCACCGAATATATGTCAGCCTATGTCATGGTAACATATATTGAGCGAGTTTCTAGCAGTATTTTGTCTACTTTTTTATTTTTAACTCTTTTCCCCAAACTTACCGTTTCAAAAGAGTCGGGCGGCGGGCGCCATTTAAAATTTTCCAAAACATCGGTAAACACTGTTTTCAAGCTGAATAAACATGTTACATTAAATAAAAACACTAAAAAATTATCCAGTTAGGTAGAAAAGTAACTTGCTTTTGATAACATTTATTTGTTATATATTTGTTTTTTTGACAACTTTTTCGAATCTATGTGTATAGTAATACAAACCCTCAAAATCTATATCAATATTCTTGAAATTTTAAAAGCAGTTAGAAAACACATCAAACTACAATTAGGAAGCTTTTTATTTCGTTAATTTTTTTTTCTACTTATTAAGCGAAAGATATTTTTACAACCTGCTCCAGCGTAGTATAAACAGCCTATGAAATTAACACCTTCAACCTCGAAAATAGAAATCAACAAATTTATGGAATTTTCTTTGAAATTTCGCAACGCAGTTTCTTATTAAATTAAAACTAAATATATAATATAAAGCCAATAATTATGAACCGCTAACAGTAAATATGAGTGATGAACGCTCTCTTTGAAAAAAAGCTCTCTTAACTTCACCTCTAATCCAAATTATGTGTGGCAAGTCTCCTCCTAAAACACTCTTTAACCCTAACAATAACACTAAGTTCGAGTGGCAAGCCCCCCTCCCCCTCCAACAAAATACCTCTGTAAGCCACATACAAGCATCTAAAACAAACAAACAAAAAATAGATCCTTCCTTAAAGAAAATACACATAAAAATAAATTGGTTAAATGCTAGAATGGCCAGGAAATGGTGAATTATTTTACATTAAATTTTTGTGAAACTAACCGCTCCCCCCTCTAATATTGTTTTTGTTAGCTTCGTCTCTGTCAAGTTTTCAGTATGTTCACACATAATTTTCCTTAGCCCTACAATTAATTCAAAGTCCGAATGGCAACCCTCCACATATTCTCATTGCATAGAAACCCTCTTAAAACTACACATAATCATCTTAAAAAAAAAAAAGCATGCATATTTTCCCATAGAAAAAAAAAACAGTTAACTGCCCTAAAATGCTAGAATGATCTGTAATAGGAAATTATTTTACATTCAATTCTAAAATAATTTGTTTATCTTTCATTAAAGTTTTTCATGGCATTTTATACATAATTTCCTAAAAAGGTAGAATCACATTTTGGAGGGGTGGTCAGAAGGAGTTGAGTGGGGTTAAACAGAAGGTGTTAATCTACAATAATACCAAAGAAATATTGCAATATATTCATTTTTAAATGGTCTTATGTTTAGATTTAAGTTTTTTGTACATAAAGCACATTACAATTCAACTTTGAGTTCTCCAACTTCTTTTCTGTTTATGGATACATGGCATTTTTAAGGAATTGCTGCATATTTATGCACATTTACTGCAGATTATTTGGAAACCATAAACTTTGGGAGATTTTCAGTTGCATATTCTGATTCCTTGTACAAAAATACACTTATATGGTAAATTTCATTTCTTAGTCTTGTGTTTTAACAAAGATATGACATTTTTACTGAAAAAGTAGTGTAAAAAATGTGACGAAACGCATATGGTCTTAAAGAGGGAAAAATATCCAAACGTGTGAGGCACAAAAATAGCCATAACTTCCTTAATTTTAATCAGATTTTAAAAATTTAAAAAGATTCTTTCTTAGCTCATCAAGCTTTTTCTATGCATACCAATATTGAAATATTTCAAGCTATTTCAATTTTTTCATGTATATTGCTACTCTACTGCTATGGGAAGTGGGTCAGGGCATTACTTATTGTACGCCCCTCGTATTCTCTTGGCTGTCGCTATTTATTTCTTGCAATTACTTCTAACGTCTATAAATTTGTCTGTACTGGAATTGTCAGATAAACCTGTGATATGCATGCTGCCTTTGAGCGATGGCAGCTGCGCATGTAGAAGTAAACCATTTGGAAGGATGGGATTTACTATCAAACTTCCGTGTGTGAACATGTGCCGCTTTGAACTATTCGATAGTCTCATTTACACACTGTTCTGCAGGAAAAGAAAAGATTTTTTTCCCATGGGACATCTCCGTCAGCTTTCTTAGTACCTTGTGGTTTTGAGTAATGGCTCTTCAGCTTTGGGTCAAGAGTTTAGGGTGATTTGTACCATTATCACAGCATGATCAGCATTCCTGAGTGGGCTATGGACATTCATTACACTATCATCAGGAACCGTGGTCAGAAATAGATCTAGAAGTGAGGCTTATTGATCCTGTCAATCTGGGAGATGAGTCAGGAACGTAACTGTCTGTGATAGGGAATGAGATACAGAGAAGCTATGTGTTATGCTACCAGCTGCATCTGTGTAAGTAGAGAATTCAAGCCAATTACTGGTGGACATTAAAGTCACTAAATACATGTACTTGTTCACTAGTATCAAGGGAGAGTGCTGTATCTATGCTATCAGAGACTTGGTTGATTAGGGTGCAGTCCTGGGGTGAGGGAGATCTGTACAGAAAATATAAGTAGCTAACGCTATGTTGCAGGTTAAGTCTAAAGCACATGAAGACCTGGTCGTCGGATTCTAAATTTGATTCTCTAGTCAAGGAGAGGGTGTTTTGAACATTGACTCCAAGTCCATGCATATGTCTGTCTGAGTCCTTGTGCTATTTTTCCCATTAATACACTTGTGCCATTTTTACCTACCCTCCCAATCTCCCTTTCAAAATGGTTCTAAAATTTATCAATTAATTCACATATAAATTTGATGTCTGCATTTGGCAGATTTCTTTAATTTTTATTTTGCAAATATTTTTTCTGATATTTGTAAAGAATTTATTCGACAACATTCAATATTTAGGTACACCGTTGTGATGTTTAATTTGTAAATTGTATATGTCAAATTTAATTTATAAACACTGATTTTATAACATCTCCGAAAAACAAAACTAGCTGATAACATTTGTTAGCATTAGCTCCCCAGAGGCTACCAAATTTCAATATAATTCCAAAAATATAGTGAGAAAACACAGGATATTTTGTATATTCATAATATTTTTATGTAGGGGTAGGAAGTTAAAATATATATATATATATATATATATATATTTTTTTTTTTTATTTTGAATTAGTGATTTTTGAAAATTTCAGATGGCAAAAGTTAAAAATCTAATTTTCTGAAGATGTCTTCTGATCTAGCGGGTTTTTTAAAATCTCAGTTGACAACAGTGGTGATTTTATAATTAGGTTTTATTAAAATTTTAGGTGCTTATTTAAAAAACAAAACAAATACAGAAAAATCGGTTCTTAGAGAAATTTGGAATATTGAATATCAAGTAAAACTAACGGTATCTACTTAATTGTCATGTTACAGTAATGAACATATCCCAAAAATTAAAACAAAGATAATAACTAGAGATTTTTACTTGGTTTACACCATAACATTTTGCTTTTAAAATGACTTCTATAGGTTTTCCCATATGCTGAAAACAAATATCACATTTAAATTTTCCGCAAATATTTTTACAGGCAATTAAACAATGTAATTCCTAATGTTAAGTGGTTGCCATTGTTGTACGCACATACCTTCGGCAAGGTGAAAATCAAGTAAAAAAAAAAAAAAAAAAAAAAAAAAAAAATTACTCAAATATAACAAATGAATGTTATCAGAAGTAAGATAAGTTACTTTCTACCTAACTGAATAAAGTTTTAGTGTTTTTATTTAATGTAAAACATTTATTCAGTTTAAAACGTGTTAAGAGCTACATGCAAATAAAAAAAATGGCCTTGACGTGTTTGAAGTTTTGACTTAAAAATAAAGAAACCGAATAAATGTCACTGTGACATTTATTCGGTTTCTACCACTATTTTTTTTTTTTTTTTTTTAATTATTTTCAAAGATGTATTGAGACATCGCAGCGTTTTTTATTTATTTTTATTTTTTTCGAACCAAATAAACATTTTACATGAAATTAGCAACACGGACGATAAAACGCTTTGGATAATCAGATTTCAAGTTGTTTCTGCTAAAATTTTAAAATATTTTAAAAAACAAAGTACTTTAAAACCTCAAAATACAACTGCTTTATTCAGAAATTAATATACTTTCAAATGAATTAATAAATAATATTGTACTTTATATATAAAGTTTTAAGCAAATAAAATGATAAAAATGTAAACATAAAACTTTTTCATGATATTTTTAGATCCCCTCCCTGATTTGTAAGTGCTCATACTGCGTTTATATTTTGTCATGCAATTTAGAAACTAACCAGAAAAGGTCACTTTTAATAGTTCTGAGTGTCCAAAATACTTTTGATCACTTTTCTTTTTTGTGTTGAAGTCTTTTTTAACATAAGTATTGAAAATTCCGAAAAAAAAAAAATTTTTCTTCGGACACCCACTGTCAAGTAAATCAATCTACTGTTTTTTATCCATTTAAAATATAATTGTTTTCTCTTGTGGTCGCTAGCAATTTTTATGTGGATACTTGGGAAAAAAAATTTTCTATTTGAGTGTGAGTGGAAGACAGTTTTGTAGTATTAGTTGCAGCAGCGATAGCACATTGTAAACAACATTAAAAAAATTTTTATTTCAGAACGATTTTTTTTTTTTTTTTCGAAAATATGAATATAAAAATGTTTTTACATGTTTAGTTAGAGCTATTTTTTTTATCAGAATATAATTAGTTTAATTAGAGCTGTTCAGTTATCAGAATATATAATTAAAGCAATCAGTCCAGTGTTATCAACTTTAACTCCTCATTTTTTCTGGTCAAATTTTTAAAATATTTATAGGGTTGAAAAAACGAGAAAATAAGCTTTCTAAATGTATAACTTGCATACATTGGTTTTAATGGTGAATTAAACAGTGTTTTGCTTTCACAACTGAAAATGCGAAACGATTTTATTTTTTTGTTCATGTGTACGAGTGATACCCCCTTATATTTTTTATTTTCATTTGAAAACATTGTTAAAACAATGTTTTCAAATGATTATCGAATGAGATCTAATCTATTTGATTATGAAAATTTTTAAAAAAATGCAAAATCAATATTTAAATATTTGTAGCAGGTGCTCTGGTTGTAAGTGATTTTAAGAAATAAAAAACATCTTAAACCGGAAAGTTTAAAAACAAAATGTCACTCGTAGAAGACATGAAATGTTATTGAAAATAAAAATCAAGTTCATTCAAAATTTGTGAACGATTTGTTCGCTTCGGCAAAAAAATTTTATATAGATTAAATAGGTGAGCAAAAAATACTTGATACTTTTCCAAACATCAAGTTTTCTGTTGATGATGTCACTTGTTTTAAATAAAATTTATTTTAGAATTTGATGTAAAAGGATTCATTTTGGGCCATTTTTAGGGCAGTTAACTATTATTTCTATGGGAGATAAATCCTGTCCGGGGGGGGGGGTTAAGATTATGTATAGTTTTAAGAGGGTCTTTGCGCAATTATGCGAGGATGTGGAAGCTTACCACTCTGACTTTTGGATTAGGGCTAAGGGAAATTATGTGTGAACATCTGAAGACTTGACAGAAACAGCAAAAACAATTTTAAAATGAGGGTTAGTTTCACAAATTGAATGTAAAATAATTCACCATGTCAGGGCCATTCTAGCATTTTAGGACAGTTAATCAATTTATTTTTTACTAGCAGGACCTGTTAACCGGCATTGCTCAATTGAAGCATGCCCCCCCCCTCCTTGTATATATATATAAAAAAAAAATGAACTATGGCTGTTGTTTGTGGCCAATCCCAACATTCTAATGTTAAGAACTGATTTTGGAATAGACACCCCTAGCCTCCTCATGTTAAGAACGTTGTATGGAATAGACAGAACCAACCTCGCCATGGTGAGAACGGCTTTTGGAATGGACACTCCATTTTATGAGGGAGGGGTGTCAAAATATTTTCCCCCAAGTTTAACCTTGATACATGTTGTCAGCATACCCACCCACAAAGACTATAAACCAAAAAAAAATTGGGGGTGGGTGGCAGTGTTGTGCGGAGAGAAGTACACTTTTTTTTATCATGTGTGTGTAGAACCGTTAATTACAGTGCATAAATGCATGTCATATCTCGAAAACTACTTGTCTCCGCAAAAGTTAAAATAGATTGTCTTATTCAGCATAGTCGAAAACCTGTAGAAGTCATTCATTTAGAGGAAATGGTGCAGTTACAAAAAAAAAGTACAAAACTAACAAAAAAAATTTAATGTCTGAGCAGTATGGAAAATGATTCCTGAAAAGAGAACTAAACAAAAAAACAACTATATTAAAAAACAAACCAATATATAACAAATACATATATTCGTAGGCAATGTAATAAAAGAGAAATTTGTAATGACCCCTCCCCCTCCCATTTGTAAATGGTCGTACCACGTTTCTCTTAAGAATTTTGTCCTGAAATTTGGAAATTAACTAGAAGAGATATCACTTTTAATAGATTCGGTTGTCCGAAATTCTTTGACAACTCATTTTTTTATGTTAAAAAAAAAGACATCAACATGATGAGTTTGGAAAATTATGAAAAACAATTTCTTTGGGCATCCACTATTAAATAAATCAATCTTTTTACAATATTTATCCATTAAAAATAAAATTGTAAGCGGTTTTCTCTTGTGGTACCGAGCAATTTAAGTCATGATTTCTGGAAAAAAAATTGCACTATTTTTAAAAAGTATCTAAAAATGATCTGTAGAAGCAGCAGCATTAATATCAGCGATAGTATTGCTGACAGTAATACTATCGCTGATAATACTTTACTGTAAACAAACATTCTTTTTTATTCCAGAACAAATTAATAATAAAAAATAAAAACAATGAAAATATGAATATAAAAAGTGTTTTTACATATTTAGTTGGAGCTCATATTATCAGAACATAATTAGCTTAATTAGAGCTATTCGGTTATCAGAATATATAATTAAAGCAATCCCAACCACTCCAGCATTAATTTTGGTCAAATTTTAAAAATATAGTTCAAAAGACATAAATATGTAACACGTGCACTTTTATCCATTGCATTTTTTTTTTTTTTTTTTTTTTTTTAAATGTGAAATGTTTTTTGCTTCATGTGTGCGAGCAGTATCCCCCCCATATATATTTTTTTTCATCTTTTTTTTTTTTTTACAACTTTTTTTCAGTGCATTATAATCAAATGGATACTAATCTACCCAATTATATATTTAAAAATAAATACAAAATCAATATTTAAATATTTGTAGGAGGTGCTCCGTTTCTAGTTAAGTTCCTATTTACTTGCCTCCCCACAAGGACAGTAAGACACAAGGTCAGTTTGTAATGCGAAGAAAATCCAGCTTCCCAAAACAGGTCAGTCTGGATAGAAACAAACATAAAAATTATCTGTCATGAAGGATTTCTCCTTCACTGACAGAGGACAGAAAATACTACACTGTGATCTTGGCCCAAAGTCCAGGTAAGAGAAATAAAACATGTCTTAAACTGGAAAGTTTAACAAAATAATGTGTCACTCAGACAAGAAATATAATTGAAAATAAAAACCAAATTTATCCAAAATTTGTGAACGATTTAGCAAAAAGCTTTAGCAAAAAAAATTTTTTTATATTTAAATAAGTGGGCAAAAAATACGTAATAAGTTTTCCAAACATCACATTTTCTGTCAGTGACGTCACTTGTTTTAAATGAAATTTTTGTCTATTTGTTGTAATTCTTAAGTTTCACACCCCTCATTTACGTAAAAACTTACATAAATGAAGGGTGTGAAAGTTAACAAGAATTACAACAGACAAAAATAAATTTTATAATTAAAAGTAATTTGATGTCCAAAATGTAAGGCATGACATTTTTAAAGGCCAATAATTATGACCGTAAATATGGGTGTCAAATGCCCTCTTTAAAAAAAAAAATATTCCCTTAATCCTACCTCTAACCCTAGGTACAACCTCCTCCTAAAACCTCTAGCCCTAACAATAACGCTAAGTCTAAGTAGCAAGCTCCTCACCAAATAAAGTTCCTTGCTAAGCTAGCTACATAGAAGTGTCTAAAAATAAAAATCCTTCCTTAAAGAAAAGTACACCATTTATCACCCATAAAAAATAAATTAGTCAATTGTCCTAAAACGCTAGAATGGTCTTGAAATGGTGAATTATTTGACCTTAAATTTGTGAAACCAACCCCCACTCTAAATTTTAAAATTGTTTGTTTTGTTTTTATCAATTCTTCAAGGTGTTCACACATAATTTTCCTTAGCTCTATCATTAACCCAAAGTTAGTGGCAACCTCCCCACCCTCTCATAATTGCACAAAGACCCTCTAAAACCACACATAATCGTCTTTAGAAAAAAAAACAAAAAAAAAAAGATGCACAGGATTTATCTCCTATAGAAAAACAAATAGTTAACTGCCCTAAAATGCTAGAATGGCTCAAAATGGGGAATAATTTTACATTAAATTCTAAAATACTTGTTTATCTTTCATTAAAGTTTTTCAAGGTATTCACATGTAATTGCCTACAAAAGGTAAAATCCCATATTTTGGAGAGGTGGTCAGATGGGGGGGGGGGTAACGGAAGGTATTAATCTACAATAATACCAAAGAAATATTGCAATATATTCATTTTTAAACAGTTCTAGATTTTGATTTAAATTATTTGTACATATGTATTACATTCCGGCTTTTAGTGTTAACTTTTCTTTTAATGGATACATGGCATTTTTAAGGAATTGCAGCATATTTATGTGCAATTACTGCAGATTATTTGGGAACCATTAATTTTTGGAGATTTTCAATGGCATATTCTGATTCCTAGCACAAAAATACACTTATATGGTAAATTTCATTGCTTAATTTTCTGTTTTAACAAAGATATAGCATTTTTACTGTAAAAGTAGTGTAAAAATGTGACAAAATATATATGGTTTTAAAGAAGGAAAAATAGTCATAACTTCCTTAATTTTAATTGGATTTAAAAAAATCTTTCATAGCTCATCAAGCTCTTTCTAAAGATACCAATATTGAAATATTTTAAGCTATTTCAATTTTTTCATGTGCATTGCTAAATGTAGGCTTGGTGCCACTTTCATGTAGGGGGCTACTACAAT
The DNA here is from genome assembly GCF_053919585.1 of Euprymna scolopes. NCBI lineage: Eukaryota > Metazoa > Mollusca > Cephalopoda > Sepiida > Sepiolidae > Euprymna > Euprymna scolopes. The sequence goes on from NC_136485.1 coordinate 98,637,242, forward strand.
TATTTTTCTTAAGAGAATCGGCAAACGTTTATGAACCCCCCCCCCCCACTCTCCTCTAAATTCCACAATTTACATTTTTTCTTTTTTTCTTTTTTCATGTTAATCTCATCGAGTACAAACTTCAGTTTCAAACTAAAGAAAAAATAAAATTGCAAAAAAGAAAAAAAATTTATGCCTTATCGTCGGGGATCTTTTTTCAATTATAAGGTTGATATTATCGCAATATTTTTTTTTCAGTGATGGTCACAAAGTTTGTGTTCAATTTAGTAGAACGTTATAATTAAAAACTGATCCCGAGGATAGATCATAAGAAATTTTTTAATTTGAAAGGTAAGTTTGTAATCGATGAGATTAATGTGAATAGTGTAAATTGTGAAATGTGGGGGCAATTTCCTAAATGCCTGCTAGATTCGTTCATAAGTTTTAACGCTCGATTAAGATATTTTTTATTAATTGAATCATTAAAGGAAGAGAGCTGGGACGATTTTTAGGGTTTTTTTTTTTTGTTTTTTTTTTACTATAACATGCAATGTTTATAAAAAAAAAAAATTAAATAGTTGCCGCGTTTTGGGTAAATGTTTTCATGTAATGTAAGTATCAGTGGTTCATTGTTTTTCTGGTAATACTTGGTTACAGAGAACAGCTTCTAATCATTTAGTAAGAGATTAGTTCATTTTAGGACACCAAAACCAGACATGATTTAAAAAAAAAAAAAAAAAAATACGTCACAGCTTTCTTATGTAACAATGTGTAAATAATGTTAATCCAAATAATACGAATTGCCATAATGTGCAGTAGATATAAACATCACCTGAGGTAGCTGCTCTAACTTGTTTATATGAAAGTTACTATTTTGTTTGTAACACTAAGCTAAATGCTATGGTTATTTTTTGTAAACAGTAGCTTGTAGAGGAACAGCGACGATAGGAAAGTATAAATGATTTAAAACAATGCATGGCGATTGAGCGGCCGTATCGATTAAGGGCTGACATGTTTGTTTTTTGTATGATTGTGTATAATCCAGAATAATAGAATGGCGTAGTCAAGCCAATAAGAATAAGCAAACTGTTACTGGGGAGAGATCATTATTTTCGAATAGTGAAGTGTAATGGTAGTTGTATGAGTGTTTAATCCAGTTAATAAGTGTGTCAGGTCAATATAGTTATAATGGTTATATATTTACTTGGTTTTGACTGGGAGAGTGGGACGACTTTTCAGGCAGAGGGGAAAATACAAACTATTTTGTCTATAGATCTTGGCAGCTGTGATGCTGTCGCTCGTAGGAAATAGGATAGGATTTTATTATAACAGATAAATGTGTTTGTAATGGCGTTCAAAAGTTTAGATATAATAAATTTGTATGTGCCATCTGTTATTGCAAACCTACTGTAATTTGGTCCAGAGGGGAATTTCTGCAAGGAAAATATTATATACAGGATGAGATATATATAGCAAGCCCCACTCTCCCCAATGGTTTACTTCTGCTTGTGCAGCTGCCATTTGTCAAAGGCAGCATGCGTTCCGCAGATTCAACCAGCTCAAATAAACAGAAGTTTATAGAAGCTAGAAATAATTGTAAGAGAGTGATAGACACAGCTAAGACAGATTACTCTGAAACCACCAGAAAGCGCATCGAAGCACAGAAATTAGGAACCCGGGATTTTTGGAAAATCTACAACAGCGTAGTTAATAATGGACAGTCAATTATTCCCCCACTAACAAACAATCATGAGGTTGCTTGCACGGCAACTGACAAGGCTAATCTGCTTGCCAGTCGGTTTGCCTCAAACTCCACACTGAACTCGGTACACCACTCACTCCCTGATTTTCCTCTGCGAACAGACGCCACACTTGACGATTTGAAAATCACCCCTTCTCAGGTACATGCTATTATAAAAAACCTAGACACCTCAAAAGCATGTGGACCAGATCTCATCCCGGCTGTGCTATTAAAAAAATGCTCTGCCGAGGTTGCTCCAGTTCTGTCCAAACTTTACAATAAATGCCTTAACAAATCTTGTTTTCCCGACTGCTGGAAAACCGCCTCTGTGGTACCAGTCTTCAAGAATTCTGGTGAAAGAACTGACCCACTAAATTATCGCCCCATTAGCCTCCTCCCGCTTTTCGCCAAAATATTTGAGTCCTTAGTTAATCAAGCCCTAGTCCAGCACCTAACAGCTGCTAAACTCCTGACTGACAAACAATATGGATTCAGGCAAGCCCATTCAACAGCAGATATCTTAACTGTAGTTTCTGAACGTATATACCGTTCATTGGATAAAACAGGGGAGGGTAGAGCGGTGGCCTTGATATATCTAAGGCTTTTGACAGGGTATGGCACGATGGTCTTCTAAGGAAAATTAGATCATATGGAATCACTGGAAGAATTCATAATGTAATTAAATCCTTCTTAAGTAATAGAAAAATCAAAGTTGTCCTCGACGGACATACATCCAAACAATATGACATAAATGCGGGAGTACCTCAGGGGTCTATCCTTGGACCTCTATTATTCCTGATATTCATAAACGACCTCCCTGATAATATTGTTTCGGAGATGGGTATATTTGCCGATGACACCACTCTCTATAACAGATATGAGGGGAAAACAAATGAACACATATCCAAGGAAATGACAGAAACACTAGAGGACGACCTCCAATCTGTAGTGGAATGGGGACAAAAATGGTTGGTCACATTCAATGCTGCTAAGACTAAGCTTGTTTCCTTCAATAACTACAAGAAACCTTCTCTACCACCAATAGCAATGGCCAAGAACACGTTACCTGAAAGTACTTCTTTTAAACTCCTCGGCCTAACGTTTACAGGGAATATGAACTGGAATAGATACATTGAGAGCATTGCCAAGGCTGCTGCAAGGAAGGTTGGCTCCCTCTACCGTGCTAGAAAACTACTTACGCCTGACAGTATCCTATACCTCTATAAGGCAACCATTCGCCCATGTATGGAGTACTGTTGTCACATCTGCGCTGGTGCATCTGCTGCTTGTCTCTCGCTCCTGGACAGGGTTAAAAAAAGAGTCGCCAACCTGATAGGTCCTGAATTGTCATCTAGGCTTCAACCTCTGTCCCATCGACGAGATGTTGCATCCCTCTGCCTGTTCTACAAATACTTTAATGGTGAATGCTCTGACGAACTGCAAACACTTGTACCTCCCCGACGTAACTACCCCCAACAAACCCGACAAGCTACTAAGTCTCATCCCTTTACAGTGCAAGAAAGCCTTTTACTCCAATAGTTTCTTTCCCAGAACTGCGGGTCTTTGGAACTCCCTTCCGGGATTCTGCTTTCCCAACTGCAATGATATGCAGAAGTTCAAGTGTAATGTTAACAAACATCTTTCTACTCTTCTCCCTTCATAATGACCCCACTAATTAATTCCCTAATAGTAGCCCCCTGCTTCAAAGTGGCACTGTGCCTTGTTTGGGGTGAAAATTGAATTAAAAAAAAAAAAAAAAAAAAAAAGATAAATTCTGTGCATTTTTAAGGAACCCCCCCCCCCCCCATTTATTTGTTATTTTTATTTTATTTTTTTTGTTTTTGTTTTTTTAGATGCTAACCGTATAAGTCGATGTGCATTTTAAAAATTGTGTCATTTTAGAACAAATTAATAATAAAAAATAAAAACAATGAAAATATGAATATAAAAAGTGTTTTTACATATTTAGTTGGAGCTCATATTATCAGAACATAATTAGCTTAATTAGAGCTATTCGGTTATCAGAATATATAATTAAAGCAATCCCAACCACTCCAGCATTAATTTTGGTCAAATTTTAAAAATATAGTATAAGTCGACTGTAGATTCTAGACAAGTTAAATGGTTAGTCTCGTGGCTCCTTCTTGCACAGATAATTTCCTTTTTGGTGTGTGTTTTTTATTTATTTTATTTATTTATTTTTTTTTAAAGACATATTATAAATTGTTTCTTGCCATCCACAAGTGATAATGCGTGCATTTGTTCAAGTGTGGTCTATTCAATTTTCATATAGAACCAACCTGCTGCACATTTACCTGCAATGAACACAAATGTTGCTAATCAACATAATATACTGTAATAATATGAACACGCGCGTTAAGTGCCATTAAATAGTTGTCATGAAATCAAAATTTGTCGAACTTGGAAAACGACATCGTAAACTATATTTCCTAATCTACTAAAAAAAAAAAAGTCCTAATACATATAGAACTTAGGTCTATAGCCACGTCTAGAGTGAATATTGTGAGAATATTAAGCCTCCTATTAAAAACTGCGCATATGCTTACATGTTGGCAAACGCGTTGCAGTAGAGTTCGGAATGAGTGCGACTAATTACTAGGATTATTGGTATATACCGGGTGTACAAACAAAATAGCGCTTTCTGTTATACTCGAGTGCCAAGTTGCACTTGCATAACCTATGTATAAGTTGACCCCAAAAATTAACCTTAAAATCGTCTCCACAAAATTCGACTTGTATACATGGTGTATGTAGCGTACAGAGTAATTTTGTTTGGTGGGGACCTTGGATATAGGATTAAGGGAGTTTTGTTTTAAAGAAGGTGTCATATTTACGGTTAGTAGTTCATAATTTTTGGCTTTGAAAATGTTATGCTTTCGATTTTAAACATCAAATTACTTTTAAATATGCAAACTTAGGTAAATGAGTGTATGAAACTTTACAAGAATTAAGAAAAACGGACAAAAATAAATTGTATTTAAAACAAGTGACGTCACTCTAACAGAAAATGTGACTTTTGGAAAAGTATCAAGTATTTTTTTGCTCACCTATTTAATTTAAATATAAAAAAAATTCTAAAGCTGACAAATCGTTCACAAATTTTGAATGTATTTTTTATTTTCAATTACATTTTATGTCCTTTTTTTCTACTAAGTGATACATTATTTCGTTTTTAAACTTTCCAGTTTAAGAAACTAGAACTGAGCGCTAATGCAAATATTTAAATATTGATTTTGCATTTTATTTTATTTTTTATATAATCCGGTAGATTAGTGTCACTTCGATAATTTGCTGAAAAAATTGTAAAAAAAGGACGAATGAAAAAAAAAAGTATGTGGAGGTTGTACCACTTGTACATGTGAACAAAAAATCATTTCATATTTTCGGTTATTCAGCACAAAATGCTGTTTTTAATTCACCGTTAAAAACTAATGCAACAGATAAAAATGCACACAAGTTATACCTTTTAAAAACTTTTTTTTTTTTGTCTTTTCAACAATATAAATATTTTTAAAAAGTTGACTAGAAATGTGAGAAATTGCAAGTTGAACTAAGTTCATTATGCCAGACTGGTTGGGATTGCGTTAATAATTATATATTCTGATAAGTTAATTAGAGCTATTCAGTTAACTGAACATGTAAGATTTTTTTATCTTCATATTTAATTTTTTTTTTTTTTTTTTTTTTTTTTTTAATTGTTCTGAAATAAAATCAAAAAAGTCTGTTTACAGCTGTGCTATTGCTGCTGCTACTGACGCTACTTCTAATATTGCTGTTAAGTGTTGAGACCTTATGTTGAACAAAGATGGCGGCGTAGTTCAGATCAGATCCTGAGTGTAATTGGCAGTAACCAAGATGACGGCCAAGAATCAAATGCGGTTCGTGACATGGTTAACAGCGAACTGATTGAATCCAAAATTCGACAATTTTTATAGTAACTTTGGAAGGTTTTCATTGGTTAGCACAGCCGGTGGTTATAAAAACGATTGGCGAATTCATTGGTCTCATACCCTCCCCCCCACTAGGAGTCAAAAACAGTTTACAATTGCAAAACAGTTTTGTATTGAAAGTCAATAGAAACTATTTTTTATTACTAGCTATCACAAAAGAAAATAACATAATTATACTTTTAATGGATGAAAACAGTAAAGATTGTTTTATTTACTAGTGGGTGTCTGAAGAAAATTCTTTTCAAAAATTGAAATGTTAAAGGTTTTTTTTTTTTTTTTTTTTACACAAAAAAAGTGGTCAAAAAATATTTTGGACACCCCAAACACCCAAACATCTCTTCTGGTTAGTTTCCAAATTTAATGACAAAATTCTTAATACAAATGCAGTACAAGCATTTACAAATCAGGGCGAAGGTCTTTACAAAACCTTACAGAAAATGCAATTTTATGATGTTCACATTTTTATCACTTTGCTTAAAACCTTTCAAATATATAATGTACATTGTTATTTATTAATTTATTTGAAAGTATATTCATTGACAAACAAAATGGTGGTATTTTGAGGACTTAAAGTGCTTTGGTTTTGAAAATTACTATTTTAGCAGGACCCGCTTGAAATTTGATTCTCCAAAGTGTTTTATCGGTCCATGTTTATTGCTACTCTGACCCTAGGTATGAGTGGCAAGCCTCCTTCTAAAATCTTTAGCCTTTACAATAACGATAAGTCTGAGTAGCAAGCTTCCCACAAAACAAAATTCCTCAGTGAGCTACATATAAGCATCTAAAAAAATTATTTCCTTTTAAATAAGGATCTATCTCCCATAAAAATAAATTGGTATTAATTTACAATAATACCAAAGAAATATTACAATATATTCATTTTTAAATAGTCCTAGATTTCCATTTCAGTTTTTTGCACATAAAATGCATTACAATTCAGTTTTGAGTTCTAACTTTCCTTTTAATCGACACATGGCATTTTTAAGGAATTGCAGCATATTTATGTGCATTTACTGCAGATTTCATAATTTAGAAACCATTACTTTATAAAGGTTTTTAGTAGCATATTCTGATTCCTTACATAAAAATACACTTATATGGTAAATTTCATTGCTAAATCTTGTGTTTAACAGATATAACATTTTTACTGAAAAAGTAGTGTAAAAAAAATGTGACAAAACAGTGTCTTAAAGACATGTCGTAAAGTATCCAAATGTGCAAGACACAAAAATAGTCATAACTTCCTTATTTTTAATCAGATTTCAAAAATTTAAAGATTCCTTCTTAGCTCATCAAGTTCTTTCTATGTAAATCTATGAAATATTGTAAGCCATTTGAATTTTTTTCACGTGTATTGCTAATTAAATAAAACAAAATCACTAAAAACTTATTCAGTGAGCTAGAAAAGTAACTTATCTTGCCTTTGATAACATTTGTTTTTTACAACTTTTTGGTACTCCCAGTGGATTGTACAACAAACCTGAAAATCGTTTTCAAAGATTCAGGTTTCAGAAAATATTGACTTCTCTTGTTATGATTCAAACATTTTTTTTTTTTTTTTTCAAAATTCAATTTTTACTGATTGTTTTTGAAAACTACTTCCATTAATTGGTTTTCTACCTTGTCATTTTTCATAATTTTTGGTATATGTTCATTACTGTGACATGATGATTAAGTAGATACCATTGGTTTCATTTAAAATTTAATATTTTGAATCTCTCTATAATGGAGAAAGAAAAATCTTTGGGGTCATTCCATGTCAAATCATCCAGAAATATGGGATTTTAAAATCCATATCCCCAGATTTGGCTATAGTTTGCACTGCAGGTAGACAATATAGGGACTAAGAAATCCTGAAAATTTTGAGCATGTAACTCCAAATGGTTCCAAATTTAGAGCATTTTTTTGTTTTGGCGTTAGTCACATAATGTGACGCCCGGGCAACAATTTTGTGATGTCATTTCTTTGAATTTTTCTGATTGCAAGATCGTATGGCCCTGAAAATTCGCCCAGGTAAGTTTTTTTTTTTTTTTTTTTTTTTTTTTTCTTTTTTTTAACCCAGTAATCCAAAAATGGCATCAGATTTTCTAAAGAATGAAACCTTATTCTTAGATATTAAGGGTTTTTAGATTTTTTTCACGTGTACCCCAAAATCGAATTTAAAAAAAAAAAAAAGGCGGGGGGAGGCTGACATTACTGATTACTTTTTTTCATATTTTTTTTAGGCACAATAAATTGTCTCTTAACCAAAAATGGTTAAAAGTTCTAGTTTCTTTCACTCACGGTTTCTGTTGAAAGTCTGGTATATTTTTGATAATGAAAAATATTCCCTCCCCCGATTAGCTGTAATAATCAATTTAGACATGTGTTAAATTTGTGTCAAACCTTAATTTTGAAATAAGCCAGATACTAAAACAGTTAAGTTCTAGTAGCAATTTCAAAGATCTAGTAGTGTTCAAGATTAGTTGATGAGGATTGGAAAAACCAAGCCATGCTAAATGTATGTTTTTTTTTTTTTTTTATGAGAACCTAGTAATAGGATGGTAAAAGTTTTAAACCTCTAGTACTATACCAAACCAACAATTTTAAGAAACTTCTTGAGAAACTTTTTAACCCTCAAAAGACTAGGGGGTGGGGTCACGTTGACGCAACTTTTTAAACTTTTGTTTATATTTTCCTGAAAACGTGATTTTTTTTTTTTTTTTTTTTTTTTTTTTTTTCTCGCTCTAATTTTCTATATAACTTCCTGAATATTTCTAACCTATCATAAAGTGTCAAAAAATCATTTACAAAATTTTTCTCCAGGGGTGTCCTTGAGAGTAACCTCCATCAAATTTTTCAGAAATTCCAAAATAATAAGTGACCAAAAATGATCACAATACAAAATTTTATTGCTTTTCATGATGGGATACTCAAAACTATGTGGAATCTATCTGAAAACGTAAAAATGTTGATTACTTGATGAAAAAAAATCTGTGTTTTTCTAAAAATCATAAGATTTCTTGACTTGACCATCTTGAAGTCACTGCACATCAACAAAATGCAAAGCACAGCTAATTTTTGTTGATATGTGATTTAAGAAGGTTAAGGAATGCAAAGGATATAAAATTGTTTCAATTTCTTGTTTCGTGGAGTTTATTCACATTTTTAATTTCTGGATCAAGTTGACAACTTCCCTCCCGCACCTTTCCGTAGTCCACTGCACTTCGGAAAAACACATGGTTTTGCAAGGGTTGAGAAACAAATCCTACATTACTTTATTGGCTCCCATGAAAAAAGTGAAAATGGTATATTTGTACCGGAAAGCCCCAAATATTCACACCTACACTATGTTTACCTTACAAAATGTCCTTAAACTACATTTCCAGAGTACTTGACAAATTTGATTAAGAAACTAATTAAACTTTTGGAACTATAAAAAATTAAGAAACTCCTTGTACTACTAGGCCAACTCATATTTCATATAAAAAAAAAAGCATGTAAGCAAAATGTAGTGCAGCTAGTTTCTAATTTTCTTTCTTTTTTTTTTTTTTACCTTTCTTCAGAAAACTGGATTACTTACAAGGCTTGCTTGATTGTTGTTCAACGCCATTTGATATCACGAGTTTGACTATAATCGATCCAATCGGCAAGAGAACTATATGCTCAATCCGTTAAATCCAAAGTAGCTGAGCAGTGGCTTGATTCCCACCAGTTCTAGCAAATAGTATCCTGAACAGAAACGTGCGTTCTATCCCAACCATTATCAATGGACCAGAGGTCATCTCGACAGCATCCGACAAGGCCAAACTATTTGCCAAAAACTTTGCGGCAAATTCTACCCTGTGCGACGAAAGCCATCCCTCCTATAACAGACAACACGCTATGCAATATACAAATATCTGTGCATGAGGTCGCCAAGCTAATCAAGAAACTTGACTCCAGTAAAGCAACTGGTCCTGATGGTATTTCAATTATAGTGTTAAAAAAATTACAACCAGAACTTGCCCCCATACTTACAAAACTGTTTAAGCATTGCCTTAAGAAGTGCTTCCCAACACCCTGGAAAACCTCATCAGTATGCCCTGTATTTAAGAATTCAGGTGATAAGTCATCCCCTCTAAGTACAGACCAATAAATCTGTGTGTCATGAGTAAGTTGCTGGAATCCACAATAAATAGAGAAGTAGTCAACCACCTCAGCAGAAATAACCTTCTTAGCGACACGCAATATGGTTTCCGATCTGCTAGATCTAAAGCAGATGTGCTAACGGTTATATCTCATAGGATTAGCGAATCTCTCTACAAAGGCTTCATTTCTAGAGCAATTGCTCTTGACATATCAAAGGCCTTCGTAAAGTTTGGCATAAAGGCCTACTACACAAGATTTCCAGCTACAGTATAACTGGAAATGTTTTCTCGATCATTAAGTCATTTCTCTCGGATAGGCTCATAAGAGTAGTGGTTGATGGGCAGAAACCAGAGGCTCACAGTATTAATGCTGGAGTCCCTCAGGGGTCCATACTGGGCCTAACTCTCTTCCTGATCTACATCAATGATCTCCCAAAGCACATACTAAAATCAGAGTCTACAGAATAGACTTTGTGGCTTAGTGGGGGATGCCCTTTTCTCTTCCCTGCAACCTCTTTCCCACAAGAGATGTAGTGAGCCTGTCGTTGTTCTATCATTATTTCCATGGGGGGGTCATCAGGAATTTGTGTTGGACTTGAGGACATCCAGGTTGAAGTCGGGAGGGAAACAGGTAAGCGGAACAGTTCCACAGCCGCGCAGTTCTAAGAAAGAAGCTTTGTTCATGGAATCTGTTTTGATTTAGGCACAGATAAGGAGTGGGGAAAATTGACGGTGGTTTCAGCTAGTCGGGTGTTTTTTGAAAAAGATTGGTGAGGGAGGACCAGCGAATGGAACTCAGACGAGCACTTGCCATGGAAATAATGATAGAACAAAGACAGGCTCACTACATCTCTTCTGTGGGAAAGAGGTTGCAGGGAAGAGAAAAGGGCATCCCCCACCAAGCCACAAAGTCTATTTTGTACTCTGTCAAGGCAGGATAGGCTGTTTTTAGCAGCTCCCGCCCAGATGTGGCAGCAGTACTCCATCTTTGGACGTACTTGGCTCTTATATAGATAGAGAATTTCATCATTAGTGAGATATCTTCTGGAGCGGTAGAAGGATCCCACCATTTTCCCAGCGACCTTGGCCACAGACTTGATGTACGTGTTCCATTTAAGATCAGGAGTAAAGGTCAAACCCAGGAGCTTATAAAAACCTGGGGCCTCCCCTAGACGAGAGCCCTCCATTTCAATTGATGCCAGATGGGGATCAGAGCGTTGATGATGTAGAGATAGGAGCTTGGTCTTAGATGTATTAAAGGTAACCAGCCACCTCTTTCCCCACTGTACCACGCGCTCAAGATCAGAGGAGAGAGAATCAGAGAGAACATCATCATTTACGGCCTTTGATGTGTTGCCATAGATGGTTGTGTCATCCGCATAGATGTCAACGAAGGATTTTAGTATGTGTTTTGGGAGATCATTGATGTAGATCAGGAAGAGAGTTGGGCCCGGTATGGATCCCTGAGGGACTCCAGCGTTAATACTGTGGGCCTCTGATTTCTGCCCATCAACCACTACTCTTATGAGCCTATCTGAGAGAAATGACTTAATGATCGAGAAAACATTTCCAGTTATACTGTAGCTGGAAATCTTGTGTAGTAGGCCTTTATGCCAAAACTTATCGAAGGCCTTTGATATATCAAGAGCAATTGCCCTAGAAATGAAGCCTTTGTCGAGAGAGTCGCTAATCCTATGAGATATAACCGTTAGCACATCTGCTGTAGATCTAGCAGACTGGAAACCATATTGCGTGTCGCTAAGGTTATTTCTGCTGAGGTGGTTGACTACTTCTCTATTTTATTGTGGATTCCAGCAACTTACTCATGACACACAGATTTATTGGTTTGTACTGAGAAGAGGATGACTTATCACCTGAATTCTTAAATACAGGGCATACTGATGAGGTTTTCCAGGGTGTTGGGAAGCACTTCTCCTTAAGGCAATGCTTAAACAGTTTTGTAAGTATGGGGGCAAGTTCTGGTTGTAATTTTTTTAACACTATAATTGGAATACCGTCAGGTCCAGTTGCTTTACTGGAGTCAAGTTTCTTGATTAGCTTGGCGACCTCATGCACAGATATTTGTATATTGCATAGCGTGTTGTCTGTTATAGGAGGGAATATGGGAAGTTGATGGCCTTCGTCGCACAGGGTAAAATTTGCCGCAAAGTTTTTGGCAAATAGTTTGGCCTTGTCGGATGCTGTCGAGATGACCTCTGGTCCATTGATAATGGTTGGGATAGAACGCACGTTTCTGTTCAGGATCCTATTTTCCAGAACTGGTGGGAACCAAGCCGCTACTCAGCTACTTTGGATTTAACAGATTGAGCAGATGGTTCTCTTGCATTTTTTATTACTCTTTTACAGTGGTTGCTGGCGGTCCTGAAAGCAGCTTTAGTTTCAGTGCATCTATTACGTTGGTAGCTACGGAAAAAGTGATTTCTGTGTGCGATGGCAGCAGCACATTCAGGGGAGAACCATGGCTGGCTGTTAGGTTTTTGTTGGAATTTTTTGGATGGTATGAATTGGTCTATGTCTACAAGTAACCATTTGGTCAGGTCTGATACTATAGAGGACACATCCTTTTTGAACATGGAATGGAGAGGTAGATCAGATATGAATGTACGGAAGCTATCCCAGTCCGCCATAGAGTATCGGTATACAGTATGGTGGAGAGGTACATCTGTAGATTTATTATATTTCATTTTTAACTTAACTGATACGACGCAGTGGTCAGAGGATCCTAGAGGAGAAAGAACGGAACATGAACATAGCTTAGGGGAAGTGGATAGAAAAGGGTTTAGAAGGCTTGCATACTGACCGGTAGTATCGGGCACACGGGTGGGCTCGCGAACAATCTGAGCGAGATCATAGGCAATGGCAAAATCATGACAGAACCTCCCCTTATCATCAGTCTTATTTGAGTAGGTCAGCCATTCCACATTATGGACATTGAAGTCACCGCAAATGTGAATGTTAGCCGAGGGATAAGCAGACAGGATGTGGTCAATTTTTTCTGATATACTCTTAAAGACGGTAATTCCACTGTTGTGGGGGCGATAGAGGGCAAATATAAATGCGGTGGTGTAAGCAAGTGCAACCCGGAAGTACATATAACGTAGATTAGGGTCTTCTCTGGAGATATTCCTGCCACATGGGAAGCCATCTTTAATGTAGGCACAAATTCCATGCCCGTGGCGATGTTGGGGGGTCAGATTTAGATGTTAAGTTAGAGTATCCTTTAATTATGAACTCATCTAGGGAGGTGGTTGGCCCTATTCCAGTTTCGCTTAGAAAGAATATGTCAGGTTTTGTCTCCTGTAATTGGGTTTCAAGCTCTAGAAGGTTAGAACGTAGACCCCTGATGTTGAAGGAGACCTGGTAGTAGGGGTCTACGTAGGAGGATGGGGTTCTAGGTTTATTCGTGTTTTCTTTTTTGAGATATTTCATGTTGAGGATTTTGGAGTTTGTGGAACAGGTCAGCATACTTGGTTAGAGCAGAACAGAGAGGGAAAGTAAGAGAAGAAAGACAGGAAATTTTTTTTTTTTTTTTTTTTGTAGCACATAAGGTAAAGCCATAACAATTACCCACTAGTATGGCATCGAGAGGCCCCACCAGAGACTACTGCATGGTCCAGAATCCATTCAACAAATGGCAATACAGCAGTCCCAGTACTTTGCACCTGCTGATAGGACAGTCTCCTTAGTGGTTATTCCAAGGTTCGGGTCCCTGACTATCAGGCAGTTAACGTCAGCCCAGATGAAAACGTTTACCTCCAGCACCTTTACTAGTGACATGGCCACAAGGATAGACATAGACAGAAAATTTCCGACATCTCAGACTACTGTTCACAAAGTACTACCGACCTGGGAAGCAGCTTTTTCTTCACCCTTTGTCAGAAACATCATCCATTAGAAATGAGGACTGAGGGACAAAAATGGAGAAGCGATAGTTACTAGAGCTGCCGATAATACATCCAATATTTTATCTACTCTCCATTAAAAAAAACAAACAAACAAAAAAAAAACAGTGAGAGGGACTTATTTATATCTACTTAGTATAAGTCCTTTGCCCATTCCCAGTATAGAATAGAATTTGAAGATCGTCTCCCCTCCCATATTAATCCGGGGAAGTTTTTTTTTGTTTTTTTTTTCTTTTGGTACCTCGCGATAGAACCTTTTAGATTAAACTTATAATTACGTTTCAATAATGCAACTTGTGAGGTCAGCTTATGTTTTTAGATTGGGGGCATCTTATTTAAAGGCTAATTTAGGGTAATAACAAAAAAAAAGTTTAAAACACGAGTAATAAGACATAAGTGATGTTAACGAGTTTCAATTTTTAGCAAGACTGCAATAAGAGAACAAAGATAAATAAATAAAATATATATATACATATATATATTTTAATACACAAAAATTGGCAAAATTAAGACAAGATACATTTCAACAGTTATGGATAAAGTTTTTAACTTAGCTCTGAAGGCACCGACCCTTTCTTCCAAGGTCATCTAGAAAACTGACTAGTAGCTAGCAGACTTGGGTTGTTCTGGTAGTTAAGGGATGTGGTGGTTGTGGGGGTTAAATGCTTTTAACATATGCAGAATATAAAGATCTGTTGATTGACACTATTGATAATCTTGCTAGACACTCGTATCTAACAAAATGGCAAGCCAGATACTTGAATTAAAAGAAATAGAATCTTTGTTCCAATGAGGTCCTTGTTCTGGAGGACTTTGCAGAAAACTTTCAATTTTTAATACAAAACGAAATTCAAAGTTATCCTTGGAGTAAAGAATATTGCACTCTGCACTCGGTAATGATTTACTATCAGTATTCTGATCAGTAGCTAAAGCACATTTCATTGTGTTTTCTTTCCAATGACAAAACCCATGACACTGCATTTGTGTATCAAACTCGGACACTGACTGTTCACTTAATCCAGACCTTATTACTGCATGTGAACCAAATAATTTACTCCAGTGATGACTGCAGTGTTCAATATAAAAACTTGAAGAATTTCATCAATTTATGTTTGCATAAGGAGAACTTTGGTGTTGAAGGTGAGTGGGTTTTCTTCATCATCAGTCATGAAAAATCCCTTGATAAAATTGGTGGTTCAGTAAAACACCCTGTGGCTAAGCGGTCACTCCAATGTTCTCTAAATAATCAAATCTTTTATTATAAAGTCATGCTTGCTATCTGCCAGATGTCTGCCATCCATTTCTTTGCGATCAGTAGGGAAACCCTAGAGAAGATGAAAGTCGCTTGAAGCAAGGTTTTCCAGTGCCAGGAACCAGAGCTAGTCACCATTTTGTACCATTGCCAACATCACAAATTGGCCATAAGTTGTCCAAGGTTGATGAACTATATATTGATATTCATGACTAACTTGCTATCAATTCTTCATATCTCTGACATCACACCAATCCAATGTATAACCTGTATTTATAACTCTTTCTGGTGGGTTGGTATCGTGAATGAAATAAATGCAGAGGAAGGTAATGAACTGTCAAGTTCATGCATCCCCATGGACACCGCAAGACATACAGTTGGCTGCAGATTGATGATACATGGTTTGTTCCCATCAAGAAAATTCTGTGTTGTATCCCCAACATGTATTGGAAGGACATACACAATAACTGACCAAGATTATCAAAAAAACATTTCTGCATTTCAATGGTAAAAAGAACACAGCAGCATGTATATGTTGAATGCTGACTTTAGTTGTGAAATGCACTATTTTCTGAATACCATTTCACTGCAACTGTTTTATCTTTATTTTTACTTATTCAGCTCTTTTTAATGGACACCTGTTTGAAGATGAAATTTATGGAATTTAACCCTAAACTGGTTACTTTCCATGAAGGTACTTCTCAGGGAATAGTTCAAGTTTGTTTTTGTGTATGAAATAGTATGTTCGCTCAAAGAGGGGCCTAGCAAAAACAAACAGCCCTTATCAAAATTTTTATGTTTTGTATAAGAAAAAGGAACAAAGGAAGGAGTCAAAAAGGCAGAAAATGTGTACATAGTTTTTGAATGGTCTCAAGACTTTTTCAAATGTTTTTCCTTTCAACAAATAATGAGTGAACAAAACCAGAACTTTTAACCATTTTTGGTAGACACAATTTAATGTGCGAGATAAATATATGGAGAAAGCCTTTGTGAAAACTACTTGTATTGTAAATATCTTATGGAATTGAGCCTGTTTACTTTTAGCATCTGGTTTACTCCAAAACTTATTCTAAAATTAAGGTGTGACATAAGTTTAACACGTCTAAATTGATTATCACATACGATAGGAGGAAGGAATATTTTTCATTATCAAAAGTATACCTGACTTTCAACAGAAGAACTTGTAACCATTTTTAGTCCAGAGACAACTTATTGTGTCTAAAAAAATATATATCTGAAAAAAGTAATGCCAGCCACAACTTTTTTTTTTTTTTCGATATTGGGGCACATGTGAAAAAATCCAAAATCCCTTAATGTCTATAAGGCATCAGAAAAAATCTACCAGTTTTTGGATTCCTTGGGTCAAAAAACTTACTTGGGTGAATTTTAAGAGCCATACGATCTTTCAATCAGAAAATATTCTAAGAAATGACATCACAAAATTGTCGCCTTGGTGTCACATTATGCGACTAACGCCAAAACAAAAAATGCATTAAATTGCGAACCGCCTGGAATTATGTGCTCAAATTTTCAGGATTTCTTAGTTCCTATATTGTCTATTTGCAGTGCAAACTATAGCCAAATCTATGGCTATGAGTGTCAAGCCCTGGATGATTTGACACGGAATAACCCTTTGGCATTTTTAAGGAGTGTGCCATTGTGTTGAGGGAAGTAACTCCATTTTACTATGGTCAGTTTCGTAGCAGTGGGCTGACATCAGTGGACTTTTTTTTTCTACCAAAACTTTCATAGGTATGTGCAAGATGAAAGGATGATCCCTAAAATGTTGGTATGACCATAATAAAGACATTTCACCCCTCCCCCTCACAAATAACTGTACAAACTTGTAAACTAAAATTGATTTATTGAAATTTTTGTAGTATTCTCAAAAAGAAGGATTCTAAATAATCTCAATTTTGTTTATTTTTTGTACTACCAATGAATTTCCAAAAAATTCTCCAAAAGGCTAAAAATAAAGAAAATTGGAATCGCATATTACATATTTTACCATAAACAATATAAAAAACAATGCAATTTTTAAAATTCTCTCAAATCTTAAATAATTGATAAAATTTAAAAAAAAAAAAAAAAAAACTGAAATAAAATACATTTTTCGGTCACAAATGTTGTAGATTTTTTTTTTTTATCAATTTTTCAGAAGAGTTGGAAAATATATAAAAATTACGTTTTACGAATTTTTAAAAATTGTTTACATTTGACACTTTCTGTAATTTTAAACAACTTCCAAAATTACTTCTCTTTAATTTTTTTTTTTTTTTTTTACAAGGTTTGTGAAAAAAAAAAATGGAAGATTTGATCTTAAAACTTATAAATAAACAGATAATCTTACTGTTAATAATTAGAAAAAAAATTTTTAATCAATACCGTTTTTGAAGAATGAATAATTAAAAAATTTTAGGAATCTAACATGGATAATTTTTTCTACAGGAGGCCAATGACACAGCGTTACTCGTTTTTGTCACAACAAAAATATTTTTTAACTGATAATAATTTTGGAATTGAAACAAATTCTTTAGTGCACAACGTTTTACAATCTGTTAATCTATGAGATAAATCTCACCTGTCTGTTAAAATGTATGCAGGTATGTCTGCCTAAAACTTTTCACAGAGGTGACAGATTTTCATGAGATTGATATCGTTTTGAAGCACGACCCTTCTGAAGACAAGTATCGAAAAATTGACTAAAAATAGGTATGCCAAACTAGCCTAGTTAGGATGTGAAAACTGGTAAATAAAGTTAAATTTCCCTTAACTTCAACTTGCGATATCTCGGTTATTTTGATAAAGTTTTGATTTAAATAAAATTTAATCTTTTTGCTTATATAATATATATATAATTGTTTTTCTTGTCTTTAATAGTTTGTTTTTTTTTTGTTTTTTTTTCCGAGCTTCATGTTATTAATTTTGGTGAATGCTGCTTTATTTTTACACAAAAAAATGTTGCCGTTTTTCAAATTTGGTGTGCACAATATTGTGAGTCTCTACGTATAAAAAAAATAGTACCATTTTAAAGAAAAAAAGGTGACCTAGCAATATGATGAGCTTAAAAAAGGATTTTAAGTTGTTTTCCACCAAAAAATCAACTTGAAAACTTCAGTGAAAGAAATATGAAAGAAATTCAATTGAAATAATTCCGAAAATGGCACTGTTTTGTAGAAAAATATCTCCTCTTAATCTGTTGGTGTCATATTACTACGCTCATAAATCAAGGAGCGCCACTAATAAAAGTGAATATACCTACGCATCGAAATTTACAACTTAATGCCAAGTGACTGCAGTAAGAAGTATCCTCTCAAAAATCAACTGTCAGCACGAACGAGCTGCACAATCAAACGAAAACGTAAACCAGCAACTTGTTTCACTATGGATATATCAAAGTTCTTAGCTGAGTTTGTTTTTGTTTATTTAAAAGTTATAGAAAGGTATTTAAAATGATATTTTTAGTGCATCAATAAAAGAAATAAAAATTTACAATTAAAAAAAATGTCAGTTTATTTTCTATGTTCTTTGCTTTATCTTCTTTCGGTTGGATAAACTTCAGCATTGTTAAATTATCTTTTAAAAATTAAACTGGGTACATTTTAAACCAAAAAAAAGCATTTTTAGTTGCATGTGACTGATGGAAAAGTCTTGTTCATTTTAAAAAATGTGCCGCATTTTTTGTTTACCTATTTCTTTTATGTTCTGTCGGGTGTTTTTGATATATCTAACATTTTGTTAAATTTTTTTTTTTTTTATTACATTACTTAAAAAAAAAAAAATTAACAAAATATAGCTAGGTTTTAAGTTACGTGCAACAAATCATGTAAATAAAAAAAAAATATATATATTAATTTCACATAAAAATGTGCGTTTTTTGTTCTATCGGGCGTTTTTTGATAAATTTTGTTAAATCATTTTTTAATAAATTTTGTTAAATCATTTTTTAATTACACTGTACATTACTTATCAAAATAAGAACTGAAAATATAGTTGAGTTATGTGCAAGTGGCGCGTAAATTAAAAAATTCATTTCACTGTAAGAATTTTTTTTTTAATTCCCAAGACAGTACTTCTACAGTTTATCACAAAAAAATGGAGACACCATTTTTTTTTTTTTTTTTTTTTTTTTTTTTTTTTTTTGTGCACCTGTCGTTAAAATCCAATGGAGAAATCAGTATTTTAAACTATGACCAAAGTTAGAAATAAATAACAAAAAAATTAAACTAGATATTAATTACTTCCGGAAAGAACTATGAAAAAAGTAAATAAAGACAGTGAAAGAGAACATATATCCGTAATTATTTAATTGAAAATGTTTCGATTTAATTAATGATAATGGGGAAAGTTTTTCATGAAACGTGTGTGTGTGTGTGTGTGTGTATATATATATATATATATATTTGATTAAAAACAGAAAATGACATATTCATAATTGTTTAAACTGGTCGAGTGCCATTCGAAAAGCAAAACATTTACTGTATAAAAATTTATCAAAATATAATTGTAAAAATATTTATTGAAAATTTTTATAAAATAGTTTTTTTTGACAAATAATTTTAATGAAACCTTTTTTAAAATTAAAGCAACTTTAAAGGGCCAACAACAAATTTAAATGAAACCGAAAAATCATTATTGTTATTTATTTCATGCTTTGGTCATAGTTTAAAATAGTGATTTCTCCCTCAGATTTTTACGACAGGTGTGCGAAAAAAAAATGGCGCCTCCATTTTCTGTGATCTACAGTTGTAGAAGTACCCCCCTCCCCCCGAGACCTATATGTTCTATCAGGTGTTTTTGATAAACTTTAACTGAGATATCTCAAGGTTGTGTTATCAACACGAGTGGAAATAAAGTTCAACTGGGAGCTGCTCTCCCTGACTACTTGAGAAAAAATCCAGTTATTCATTTCCACCTCCAAAGCAACAACAAAAAAAAGTCCCTTAGTGAATCTGCTGAACATTTAGATAACTCCTGCAGTTGTGATGAAGAACCATCTCAGGATATCTTCAGTTATGAGCATCAAGGACAATGGGTTGCTGTCTATTATGACGCCAACATTTACATTGGCCAAGTCATTGAGGTTATATCTGCATTCAGTGCTGTAATAAAATTTTTGTTGCAAACCAAAGGTAGAAAAGATTTTTTTCCATGGCCTTTGTCAGATGACATTACACAGGTAGTCAGCAGATGGGGTTTTGAGGTAATGCCAGTTTCAAGTGATGGTATGATTTGGAGTGTTCTAGATATATCTACCATAGCAGAAAATCAATAAAGGAATTGTAGTAAGACCTCTGCCTATAAAATATCTTGTTTATTTTTAAGTTGAAAGTTTTTCAATGCTTGAAAAAAAATGATTTATGACTTTTTGTATAACAAATTTCTAAATCTTATTGTTTTTTTTGGCGAGTTTTAAATTCCCCAAAGTAAAAATGTTTCTGTGGCAAATTTTTATTAGAAACAAGGAATTCGTTTTTTTTTTTTTTTTTTTTTTTTTTCTTTTTAATTCCTCACCCAAAAATTGGTAAAGTTGCAAAGTTTCAGGCTTCTACCTCCAATGGTTACATTTTTACAGCAATTTCAGTAACGTATTTTGACTCTTTAACCCTTTTTTTGCCTTTTTTACTAAATTGTCTGTTCAACTGCTTTTACACGGTCCACAATTTATAATTAAAAGAAAAAATTATCTTTGTTATGAATCATGCTAAAAAGATTCAATACATTAGCTATTGAAATGAAATTGATATGAACAGTCAGTTGCATTTCCGTGTCATATTTGCACTTTTTCCCCCTGTTGGTAGTGGGCTTTTGCTTAGTGTTTAGGTTGGTTTCATCTAATAATTATTGCTTTCATTAGTATCAATTTTCATTTACCACAAGATGACATTACATTTACAAGGATTTTTCACTTTTTAGTTGCTTACATTTTTAGTTATATACTATGATTTTTTTTATTTTATTTTTTTTTTTTATAGATATAATGAGAATAAAACATTAATTCCTTCACCCTCAACTTGGCACTTTTCTACAAGATGCTTTTTTCACCAATATTTTCCGGTCCGCCCCTTTTTTTGATTGACTAGCCTTAATTTAAACCTTTGCCACTCCCGGTTTGGCGATGGTCGCAATGGAGATGATGTCGCCTTTTTTTATTTTTTTTTATGCTCTTTTCCTCCTTCGCGGTGCGGGTTCAAGCCTGCCTGCTACCACTTTTACTTAAAAAAAACAAAACGTTAACACGGAAAACAAGCGGGAAAAAAAAGTCTATACATATAAAAAGCAAAATGTGTGTGTGTTTGTATGTCTTGCAAAAACTTTCGATACAGGCCACGGATTTTCGCCAGACAGGTATCATTCTAAAGCTCGAACCTCCGGTCGACAAATATTGAAAAATTGGGCAAAACGTTTATTCCTTCATCCTTAACAGCTCTCTTTTTTTACAAGGAGAGGTGAAAAAAAAAAAAAATGGTATCTTCATGCGCATGCGTCAATACGCGCAAAAGACGTACCTTGAATTCGTTTTAAATGTTGTAAAAACCGACCTACTTTCATCCACGCGTCTATAGCAATCGGCTTTGATCAATGTGGGGCCAAACTCCTTATATCAGACAATTGCTATTCAATCTGGACAATCGGGAGCTGGTCTCCACCTCCCCCCACCCCCACCCAACATCTTGGGGAAACAACCAGCCAAAGTTGGGTAAACAAACCCAAAAGCTGTCCCGCAGCAAAAGTTAACTCTGCTACTTCTATTTGACCTCATTAAAAGTAGCAGAGTTAACTTTTATTGCGGCACGTGTCAATTCAATTTTTAATACTTAAATAAATAAAATCAAATGTGTTTCAGTTGCTCTTTGTTGGCCGAACGGGTAACGTGTCGGGTTTTTTGCACACTTTATCTAAAGGTTGTGAGTTCGAATCATGGTGTGAGATGTCTTTTTTTTTTATTTTTCGATTTTTAAAGGTTTAATATTGAAACAGGGTTATTTAAGGTATTTTTCACGTTCTGTTTTTTGTTTGTTTGTTTGTTTTTTTTTGTTAAGAAGTTTTAACATTCGTTTTTCTGGGTTTTTTTTTTTTTTTTTTCCATCACATGCGCATTTTCTTTTTTATTGTTTTTGTTTTTCCGATTTTAAGAAACTTTAGCATCGTTCGTTTGCTTTACGTTAGTTTTTATTTGTTTGTTTTTATAATATTTAAACAGGGTGATTACTTTGCTTATTCCCCTCCGCCCGGGCAACGCCAGGTACCCCCCCCCCCCCAAATCTCGAACGTCAGTTTGTTTGCGTTCGTATGTCTGCTAAAAACTTGCGTCGGTCGCATAGGACCAGGTTAAAACCGGTACCATCTGAAAGCGCGATGTCTTTGACACACATGTGAAAATTAGAAAAAAATAAATTCTGTGGTGGTCAACTGGGCCTTTTTTTTTTTTTTTTTCTCAAGGGGATCACTTTTCACAATGCCATTTACCCAAGTCACGCATGCATAGCAAACTAAAAGCATGTTTAAAAACTTCATTTTGTAGGGTCATGTTATAAGTCGTTGAGGTCCGATGGACAAAAGCGTTTGCCAGTAACATTTTTCCCTTTCACATTTCTGGTTCAAGCCTGCCTACTGCGGCTAATTTATTTTATTTTTATTTATTTATTTTTTCTTGGTCCCACAGGCACTCGCTGCTATTTTGATTGAAATAGTTGTTTTGAGTCATTTACATATTAAATTGATATTGAACATGTATGTTTACTTAATTACATCGCCATGATAAACAAAGTTAAAAACTAGATAAAATTATTACATTTTCTTAAGGATACTATCTAAGTACATGGTGTAGCATTCTACAATATGTATTGATTAGGCATGCAATATTCCAGGTATGTATATTTTTAAGTTTTTCTGATGTGTGATTTTGAAATTAGTGTTTATGACATTTGGTACTTTATTTTTGTCACTAAAATTGAACATATCAGCATTTTTATCAACTTATAATCAAGTAAGTTGGAATTGTTTTAAAATAGGCATAATAATCATTATGTATAGAATTATATTGAATGTTCATATTTGTCATTCAATTCAATTTTATTTAATGATACTTTAAAAATTGTCTATCAGTGCAATTTTGCTATTATAAATAGTGCTCACTTTTCAAACTTCAAAAAATGAAGGCCAAAATTGAATTAGAAATAATTGTGCTTTTACTTCCTTGGAGTGATGAAAACATCTTTTGTGACATTTTTGCTGTTTTTTTTTTTGTCAGTTCGTTTCAAAGATGCCATGTTGTAATTTACCCTTGTTCGTGCTTCTTCACCCTCAGCAGGGTAATGTTTCCGTTTGAATCTGCTTCATTATCATCAGAGGAAAGTAAATGTAGAATCTAATTCTATGTTTTCTATGCCAACCTTATAAAAATTAATATTTGAATCCTGGGTCTAGGAAAGTGGATATTTTTTATCATTTAGATAGCATGAAAATCTTAACCTAAATTGTTCAACCATAAGGATTACACTAGTCAGAAATACTAGAATTAGATTGGACAAACTTAATCTCAGAGCTAAATTTGTATGTATTATCATTGATGTGGTTGATGTTCTGTGACTTGTTTCTTTGGTGATTCTTTCAAATGGACTCGGGAACTGAATATTTTTTTCGACCAAGTCTCCATTGGTAAGTTATGGTAGGAATCTCAACAGCACATTACAAGAGCTTTTTGTTGTTCTTAGTTTATTTTCTTACTTATGTTCTTACTTATGTTCTTACTTTATTTTCATTGAATTCCACCATGTGGTCACATCTTGAATGAGTTTGTTTTCCAAATTAAGCTGATTCTGTATTTCAGTTAATTTGCTAATAGAAAGCAATTAAAGTGAAAAACTGTATTTCTGTTACATGTAATGCTCATCTTCACAGCTTGAGTTACAATGTATGATAGTTATTCTAAATCACATTCCATGACCCTAGCAACCGTTGTTTGTCTGTCGAAACGAGGACCATCTGATGATCCTGAAAAACCAGTAAAATAATCCAACTCCGACGGTATATATATATATATATATATATATATATATATAAACAGTATATATATAATTTATTACGGCAGCTAATACATAAATTGAATAAATATGCAACACACTCACGATTAGAGTTTAACGGTTAACAAACACATAAACATTACGACGCCATATTGAAAAGAAAAGTTCGTTAACTCTGCCTTTTTATAAGGGAGATAACTTAACAAATTATATGCATATTAATGCCAATATAAAGGGAGACAACTTAACAAATTCATCTCTAAAAGTTTTTTTTTTTTCTTTTTTAATTTCAATCATTCAAACTGCCTTGTAAGACGCTTCTCAATAACCATGGGGATGCACCCCGTTTAGTGAGGCAGTCTGCCAATTGTCTTCCTGTCTCTTGCCATTGGAACTCTTCAATCTGTCCATTTTCCACAAGTTCCTTAACATTTCGATCCATAATCGTTTTTCTTTGACAGATTTTGTTGATTTGACCGCTTCATAGAGAGATTTACAATCAGTGACACAAATTATAGGTAGACTCTTGCGATTTGTTCTTCCTGTTGTCAATTCACCAAACAGGGTGGAGATGAAGACAGCCATATCAGTAGCTTCAGACATTGAAATTGTTTCTGCAGCTAAGGCACTGTGGACAATCCGTCTGATTTTCTTTTGAGTTCCACCAGATCGGTGAGACTTTCCCAAATGTCCCAGTGAGGAATATGACATAACCCCCCTGACTTCCACCATCAGGAAGATTTCTCAAAGCGGCATCACTAAATATCAAACGTAACTGATCATTGTCACCAAGATGTTGATACTTCAATGATAGTTTGGATGCCTTAGCTTTTCCAATAATTTTGTTGGCAATATCAGGTCCTTTATGGTGCTATGGTTAATATTAGTCGCTAGACTACAGACATCAAATAATAAGTCCGGTTGGCTCTAATGCGCTAACCACAACAATTGGCTGATCTTGGATCTGAGTGAATTTATCTCATTTTCTGTTAGCGGTGATTCTTTTTCCATGGTCCTTGAACAATCTATTGGAATGGATGATATACTGTCGGTATATTTGTTTTGATTTATTAATATTTCTGGACCGTAGCAATTAAGCTCAATTCCACAGTATTTGAAGGCCTTACTATTCTCTTTTCCAATTTTAAATGCGCTGCATATTTTGCTGATGGTATTGTTGAATGTCTGGTCCCCTGACCAAATGAAGTCATCTACATGACACGCCAAAACTCCAGCTAGGTTACCAGATTTACTAATCCAGTAGAAAACTGTAGGGTCCATTTGGGACATTACACCGCCATTTTCAATCATAACTGATTTCACTTTATTATACCACTGCAGAGAAGCATCACTCAGTCTATAGACGCACTTATTTAGCCGCCATATCTTGTCACTGAAAGCTTCTTTGGGTGGTCTGATGTATACTTCCCTATCCATAGTGTGACCCTGCAAAAAGGCAGTTTTTATGTCTATGGAGTGTAGACTCCATTGATTTTGGGCTGTTAATGCCATAATAAGTCTTAAGGATTCATGAGCACAAGTTGGTGAATCCTTTTGAATGTCATTCTTGGGTTCTTCAAAACCTCTAGCGACCAGCCTTGCTTTTTGCATAACCCCATTAGGCGTGTTTTTTAAACTACACACTCAGCGCGTAGATATGCATTTCTGTCCTGCATCATCTATTTCAGTAAAAACATTGTTTTGTTTCCAGCTGTTGAGTTCTCTTTTCTTGGCCTCATCGAATTCTCTACCTGCCACCATCATTATAGTGTCTATCAGTGGGTCTGCCACATTAAGATCCGTGACTTTACTTAAATCTACCGACATCTCTTCATTCTCTAAGTTTACTGGCCTTTGGATTTTCACATTAAACTAATGTTTGTTTCTGCCGGTTGCTTTTCCAGCCCGACTTATTATTTCCGCCTGTATTTGCCCATTGCTTCCCTTTTGGTTGTATGTGATGATGTTACCAGGCTTTATCTTGGCTATAGGATCGGGTTGTGGGTCATTTTTTGTCCCAACCTCAGCTGTTTCAGTATATTCCTCATCAGATGTTTCATAATTATAGTCCTGGCTATCAGGTTTTGATGCTACTGAAATTTCATTCGAGTTTACATCCGCAAGTGGTGAGTTACACAAACGCAATCTGCATTTATGTACTCTCACAAGCATTCCACCATGTCTGACAAATACCACAGGACCATCCTGACCACTAACAACACCTGGACCCTTCCATTCTTGATTGTCTGGTCTTTTGTAATAAACTTTATCCCCCGGTGAGCAGAGATCAGGTGTTTGTTTCCTTAAGGCCCTCCTAATTTTCTCAGATGATTCGGCTTTGATAAAAGCTTGCCTTGCAGCATGCAATCCATTTATGTTGTTTTTTACAACTTCACTTGTGGTGGTCCCTTCTAGTGCAGGTTGTTTATCAATAAGGATCGTGGGAATGTTTGGATTTCTTCCAAAAACTATCTTCTAAGGGCTATATCATGTACGTTTTGTAACAAATTCTTTGCCATAATGGCCCAATTTAGTGCTGTTTCCCAATCCAGAGTGTAGTCGGACCTCAACTTCAATAATATTTCAGTTAGTGTCTGATTGTGTCGTTCCAATAGACCATTACTCCAGGGTGAATATGCAGCAGTGGTAGAGATGTCTATGTTAAAATTTTCAGCCATATCTTTCATTTACGCATTGTTGAACTCACCTCCCAGATCACTGAACATTCGTTTAGGTGCTCCATGGATACTAATCCAGCATTGAATGAATTTTTTTACAATTTTAGATGACTGCTAGTGATGCAACCCGCACTGAACCGGGAAAATTCATCTATGATATGCAAATACCATAGGTTAGGTTCGAGTTGATGAAGATCCATGGCTACAGTATGGTTGTAGTCATTAGCTAAGGAAAAACCAACAACTGGTCTTGGTGCAGGTTTTCTATACATATTTCACAATTGGCTACAATTTTTTCCAAAATCTTAGCCACCTCCACAACATCTGAGCCAGCAGACTTTAATAGCAGTTTTAATTTCTCAGCTGAGGCATGTCCAAACTGCCTGTGCAGTTTTTCTAAACTTTTTATTTTTTCTTTATTGGTCATGTTATCAACAATTAGCACATCAGAATGGGAGTTTCTTGTATGATGACCGCTACCAAGAATATCTACACAGTAATGTCCACTAGATGTGAATTGTAGGTCAACATGACAGCTTTGTCTGAATTAAGATCCAGAACAGCTCCAGCCCTCTTCAACGAAGCTTTACTCAAAAGCAGAGGAATATCAGCTTGAATTACCTCAGCACTTATATTACACCGAGTGGAACCTATTATCGCTGGTAGAGTTACCTGGGTAGAGGAGTTTATCATTTTTCCGTCGCCAAATCAGAAGGGTCTATTACTTCTCTTAATAATATCTTCTTGGTTGATATTCTTTTTATATTCATCCAACCATCTTTGGCCACAAACGGTCTGAGTACAAGCTGTGTCAATCACTGCCATGTTCAATGACTCAACTAAAAAAATTTTACTTGGAGAATATTCATCGTGTGAGAGAAGTGTGATGTTACACTCTTCCATTTCTGTTTCTTTATGCTCCAATTCGTCTGTTTCGGTTAACCTAACAGCTTCACTTTTGTGGGGGCACTCTCTCCACCAATGCAAAACGCTCTGGCAAATAGAACATTTAGTAACTTTCCCATATCTGTTAGTAGGGTTCCCGTTTCTAAATCTATTAGATTTTCCCGTATCTGATCTAGGAAAGTTAAGGGATTTTTGTTTCCTTGGTGTTGTTGCATATAAAGCGGTTTCCTGCTTTACAATAGGCTCCTCATTAGAAGGTATAACATTTGATTCTCCAAATATACGTTTTAATGCGGACTTCATGTTTTTATATTTCAATTCTGACGAAGCACACGCTGTCAATGCGAGTTGGCGCTGTTGATAATCCAGGCCTGACTTATCTAATAGTTTAAAAGCTAGGATGGCATCCGGCAAAGTGATTTCAAACTTGGTACTTTTGAGATATCTCTGGTCGAATTCTATAATATATTCAGAGATACTCATGTTTTCAGGCCGCTGGAATTTATCAAAGTTTTGGTAAGCCTCGTACATAGTCTAGAAAATCCTTTAAAAACAAATTGTCTAATACATTAATAAGATTCAACATACCTTCGTCTGTGTTGAGTTCTTCCACTTCAATTCCCATAGCTGCCCGTTTTGCATTTCCGTTAAGTGAAAGGCTAACAGCCAATGCCTGTTTGTTCTTTGGTAAATCCGTCATCATTGTCCAAATCTTTATTTCATTTTTCCAGCATGGGTAGTCGTTCTCATCAAATCTAGGGCGATTTTTGTAGCTAACGGCCATTTCCTCTTTGTGGTCGTTCGTTAAAAATAACTTCAATTATTGTTCCGTAGATCGTTTTCGCTCGCAACTACGCTCTGCTACCATGAAAACCCAGTAAAATAATCCAACTCCGACGGTATATATATAAACAGTATATATATATAATTTATTACAGCAGCTAATACATTAATTGAATAAATATGCAACACACTCACGATTAGAGTTTAACGGTTAACAAACACATAAACATTGCAACGCCATATTGAAAAGAAAAGTTTAACTCTGCTTTTTATAAGGGAGATAACTTTTTCTTTTCTTTTTTTTTTTATTCAATTTTCACCCCAAACAAGGCACAGTGCCACTTTGAAGTAGGGGGCTACTATCAGGGACTTAATTAGCGGGGTCATTATGAAGGGAGAAGAGTAGAAAGATGTTTGTTAACATTACACTTGAACTTCTGCATATCATTGCAGTTGGGAAAGCAGAATCCCGGAAGGGAGTTCCAAAGACCCGCAGTTCTGGGGAAGAAACTATTTGAGTAAAAGGCTTTCTTGCACCTAGGGATCTCTACTGTAAAGGGATGAGACTTAGTAGCTTGTCGGGTTTGTCGGGGGTAGTTACGTCGGGGAGGTACAAGTGTTTGCAGTTCGTCAGAGCATTCACCATTAAAGTATTTGTAGAACAGGCAGAGGGATGCAACATCTCATCGATGGGACAGAGGCTGAAGCCTAGATGACAGTTCAGGACCTATCAGGTTGGCGACTCTCTTTTGAACCCTGTCCAGGAGCGATAGACGAGCAGCAGATGCGACATTACTCCATACATGGGCGAATGGTTGCCTTATAGAGGTATAGGATACTGTCAGGCGTAAGTAGTTTTCTAGCACGGTAGAGGGAGCCAACCTTCCTTGCAGCAGCCTTGGCAATGCTCTCAATGTATCTATTCCAGTTCATATTCCCTGTAAACATTAGGCCGAGGAGTTTAAAAGAAGTACTTTCAGGTAACGTGTTCTTGGCCATTGCTATTGGTGGTAGAGAAGGTTTCTTGTAGTTATTGAAGGAAACAAGCTTAGTCTTAGCAGCATTGAATGTGACCAAACATTTTTGTCCCCATTCCACTACGGATTGGAGGTCATCCTCTAGTGTTTCTGTCATTTCCTTGGATATGTGTTCATTTGTTTTCCCCTCATATCTGTTATAGAGAGTGGTGTCATCGGCAAATATACCCATCTCCGAAACAATATTATCAGGGAGGTCGTTTATGAATATCAGGAATAATAGAGGTCCAAGGATAGATCCCTGAGGTACTCCCGCATTTATGTCATATTGTTTGGATGTACGACCGTCGAGGACAACTTTGATTTTTCTATTACTTAAGAACTTAACAAATTATATGCATATTAATGCCAAACAGATCCTGTGGGATGGGGGAGTCATCATCGGTGAATGCGGAGATGGTTAATAATCCCAATCTTTGCTTGACAAGTTCTACTGCAGTGAGGAGCAACCATATCTGCTCCTGAATCAAGCAAGACTAAGAAAACTTTATTGAAGATTTTATACTCATCCAGAACATTGTGCAATTCTTCACTTAATTTTGCACCTGTGTGTGCACCAGGGAATGGAAAAGCTCAGTTACAGGAACGGTTCAGTCATTTGAAAACCAATGACCTGTCAAACTCGGGGAGCATTATCCATTGTAGCTATTCAAATCTCTGTAGTTCATCAACATTTTCCCAAGTAATCATCTCCTTTCCATTGACTACCCTTAATTCCAACACTCGGTTTCGTGATGGACACATCGGCTGAGACGTTAGGTTTTTTTTCACCTTTTCCTCCTTCGTCTTACAGGTTTAAACCTGCCTGTCTACCTATTACCACTTTTTTTTTTTTTTCTAGTACCTCTCTCCAATCAGGCTGCCTACTGTTTAGAGGTTCCTTACTACACAACCTCTCCACACCCAGGCAATGTTGGGTACCCCCACTAGTTTAATATATAAAAGGCCAAGTGTGTGTTTGTTTATATGTTTCCTAAAAACTTCCAACAGACCCATCGGAACATGACAAAATTGGTATCGTTTCAAAGATTAATGCTTCAGATAATAAATATCGAAAAATTGCCCAAAAAGATTCATTCTTTCACTATCAACTGGACCGTTATCTGCAAGGAGGGGTCAATTTTTACCATTGACCTTTTTGCAAGTCATTCAAGCTTCGCATGAATGACATCGCATAAAACAAGTTATTTCGAACGCCTGTGATGTATCATCACGGTGGGCACATCAATAAGACCGTTTACTGTTTTTTTTTTTTTTTACCCTCCTTTTCCTCTTGCGCGTTACAAGTTTGAGCCTGCCTACTATTAATTTAAAAAATTTTTAGGGCTTTGATTGCTCAACCAACCCCTTTACACACACCTTGACTTTTCAGTATTTATTAGCAGGGGTACCCGGCGTTGCCCGGGTGTTTGGGTGTGTGGTGTTAAATAAAAAAGAACCCGGAGAGGGGGGGGGGTAGGATCGAACCCGAAGCCCTGAGGCGAAGGTTGAAAATAAAATCGGCCAGCCAGAATGAGTTAATGAAAAATGTTTGAATTTATTTAAGAACGAAATTGACAGGTGCGCGGCCGGAAGTCGTTGAGCGTGATGACGACGTAAGTTTGTTTGTTATAAGCAAAGTAAAAAAAGAAAACGTTAACACTTAAGCGGGGGGGGGGGAACAAAATAAAACTAACATAAGGCAAACGAATGATGAAAACAGAAAAACGAACACGTTAAAAATGGCTTAAATAAGCCTGTTTCGATATTAAAATTTAAAAAATTGGTGGTTACCCGGGTGTTTTTGGGTGTCGCTAAGAATAAGCGAAGTAAAAAAAAAAAAAAAGCAGAAAAACGAACATTACGAGAAAAATGGCTTCAATAACACTGATTCCATATTTAAATTTCAAAAATCAAAAAAAAAAAAAAAAAAAAAAAACCATCTCACACCACGATTTGAACCCAAAGCATTTTGATAATGAACCAACGCCTTAAGCAATTGAGCTAACACGACGTACATGAAATTTGTTCAGTTTTTCAACTATTTAAAGTAAATCAGGTCACGACTAGGTGTATCGGAATTTTTGACACCCCTAACAGAAAACTGCGAATAAAATATAGAAAACTCATAATTTCTCTTTCTAAAGTGGGTTATTTATTTTCTTTATAGAATATACTTCCAAAATAAACTATTTAAGTTGTTTAAAAAATAATAGAAATATTATTTTTCATTTTTTAAAAAACAGTGTTTACAAAGTGCGTGCGTGCGCTCAGGCAGCCATTTTGTTACGTAGTGAAATCAATTGATTTTTACAAGATGAATATTTTTCAATTTTTAAACTTTAAAAATCTATCAAAATTTTCCTATTCGTTCAATTTTTACGTTTTTTTTTCAGGGTGAATGTAAAATTGTATGCTCTTTCCGATAAAAAACTGAATATAATATTTTAGACAAACGTTGTTTTATAAATTCACCCCTTCATTTTGAAATGTCTGAGAATTTTAATAATTAATTTTTGTGCACACGTTTTATATATCACAAATTGAAGATAAAACATCAATAAATAAAATACTTAAATTTAAAACAACAAAAAAAGAATACTTATCTGTAAATTTACCGGTAAAGTCCAAAATGTAAATCCTTCTTTTTTCGATAACCACGTGTTTTTTTTTGTTTTTTTTTTTTTTTTCAAGTGGAAGCTTATTTTTTGTTTAGAAATTTCCAGTCAATATTTTTCGGTCAGTGTATATTTTTATATTTAATTCCTGGTTTCCTTTTTTTCGATATAAAAAAAAAGACGATACCCCATAATGCAGATTATAGTATAATAAATAAAAAATTCAGGTATTTCTTTAAGATATTAAAAAAAAATTACATTTCATATGCTCGTTATTCCGTAATCCGTGTAAATCCAAAAATAAAAGATCCCAGTTTTCATGTACGATAGCATAAACGTGCCAACATTAAAAAAAAAGGACGATAAGTTATCTCCCTTTGGTATTTATAAGTCGGACAGAAAAACCATAAATCTGTTCATTGCCCACCCGCAATGTGGCCATAAAGTGGGTGCCCATTTGACGTCAGATCATTATAGAAAAGTGACCCCCACTTTGTGACCATTTGTAAAATTTCTGATCTTGGAAACTACTAGTTTCGTTTGCCGTATATATAAATGGTTATTTCCGTTTTCAGCGCCCCCGAAAACCTTTAAAAGTGGAAAATTTGGAGGAATATAATCCCATATCAAGATTACTAACGTTTCTGAATTAGTGTTTTTTTACACTTATAGGCTTCCGTAGATAACAAAGTGAGAATCTTAACATCCGGTTTCTTTAAACTTTCTTTAAAGACACGATTTATCATGATATGTGTTGGAAAAATCCTTCCATTTAAAAAATACATGGATTATAATACATAAATATGAATAAATTCTCATACAGGAAGATTAAAAGAAAGCATATCTTACTCATGTGGACCAGGTAAGTGATGATTTGCCAGTTAAATAAATATCGTAAGATTCAACTAGTGTTATTTGTTCGACATTCCGTGAAATGTTAAGTGAAGAAATCCAAGGAAAAATAAATAAAATTATTTATTTCACTATTAAAGCTTTTATGATATTAAAATTTGGTCTTTGCTCGTTTTATTGAAATAAAATTTACGGGTTTAAATTACGTTTTCATATTGTTATAATCTGATAGACGGATAGGTGTCTATTCAAACAAATGTTTGTTATGGCGACTCGGCTGAAAATTCTGATACTGCTAGGTCACTACGTCATCTGACGCATGCGTAGAATCGGTCATTGTCACGAGAGGACCGTTTTTGTTGACCCCCAAATCAAAACCTAAAGCAAAACTAGCATTCACAACTGGTGACATTACCACTGCACTAATGTGACGCACATATGAACTGATTAAAAAATTAACTAAATTTTTTTTTTTATCAAAACTTTTAACCAGCTAAAGACCCATAAAATCACGGTCCATAAAAAATCCAATCATTTGAGGCCCCTAGCGCCACTTTATGACTTTTAGTTTTGGAAGAGATAGTTTGAAAATGTGGAGATACAGACACAGATATGGTGCCTTTTATATATTAGATTTTTCTTGCACACATGATGGTACATTCTTAGCATGAGAATTTTTTTATAATCCTGGAAAAAAAAATATACATATAAAAAAAAATTGGGTTCCAGGGTCACTCAGAAAAAAATAATTTAAAAAATGGTATTTTTAATAACGATTAACTTAGACGAATACTCATGGGAAAAATTCTAACAAAACGGAAACACAGGATTTGCATCCAACCCACCATATTCTATTTAATAAATTGTTTTTGCTTATTTTTTCAATGAATAAATTGTTAGTGTAATCAGTGATTTTTTAATTGACTTTTAGATATCTACACTTTTACAAGTATTTGAAAATATTAAACTTTTTTTTTTTTTTTAAATAATTTTCTTTATTACCTGTTGAGTGTACAAGATGTTAGCTTGCAACCTGAATTTTAGGGATTTAAATCCCATTGTCAAGGATAATGTTAGAAAAAGATAAGTCTTATATTTTTTGTCTCTAGTCAGCCATTATTGGTACAAACGCAGATTGACGTCAAATCAATTTCGATTTACATTTATTTTTATTTAAGTTCAACTTTTTAATACGTATATAAATATTTTTTTATTTGTTTTTATTATTTGACTATAATTTTTTTTATTTCTATTTTAGTTTTCATTTAGTGTTTCTTTTTGTTTTTTTACATTTGTGTCTTATGAGTGACTGTGCATAACTTTTATTAAAATGCAGTTTATCTCCCTTGATGGTAATTTGCAGAATTTCAATCTTTTTTATTTATATATGTACTAGCCTAGGTGCTCAGCGTTTGTAGATGTGTGTTGAGCAAAAAAAAAGAAAAAAAAAGGTTGTAGTAGCCAGGCAGGCTTGAACCTGTGATGCAAAGGCAGAAAAGAAAGTGGAAGTGTGTGTAAGAGTGTTGGTTGGAAAAAAAAAAAAAAAAAATGGTCATAGGCGGGCAGGCCCGTACCGCGAAGGAGGAAAAAGTTTTTTTCAAAATAAATAAATAAAAAAAATAAAATAAAGTGACACATTAGTTGTTGCACCCATTGCCAAACCAGAAGTGACATAGGTTTAAATTAAGGCTAGACTTTCAAAAATATCGGCGAAAAAAGCAACCTCCTCCCTGTAGAAAAGTGCCCAGTTAAGGGTGAAGGAATTAATGTTTTTGGCCAATTTTTCGATATTTGCCGGCTGAAGAGTCGAGCTTCAAAATTATACCGATATCGTAAAAATCCGTTGCCACTGTCAAGTTTTTTTGCGAAACATACATATATATACATACATATATATTTAAACAGAGAGGTGAAATTTATATTATAGATGAGGAAGTTATTTGACTCTAATCTACTATTTACTTTGGGTTGATAACTGTTTCCTATCTATTTATCGTAATATGTATATATAATTTTCATTAGGAGGTTGTAATTCAATTCTGTTTTGTTATTTACTTTGGATTTGAGTTTGTTTTTTTGTTTTAGTTTTTAATAATGATTCTTTTAATCTTAAGTTCCCCTGATACCTTTCCATGGTGAATTATTTTATATATATATATATATATATATATATATATACACACTAGCAGGACCCGTGGAAATTCCACAGTAGTTAAAAATTTTAAAAACATAAATAAAATGAATAAAGTAAATTTAAAACAATTTTTAGTAAATTCTTTTAACCCTTTAAAGTTAAAAAGAATTTTTTTTTAATGAAAATTCAACACTCAACAAGTTTTTTTTGGGGGAGGGGGTCTGAATAATTTTTCATATAAATTATAAAGGAACAGATGTCACTTCACTTGTGCATTAAAAAAAAAAATTTTTTTTAAACTGTCTCAACATGACTTTTTTTTTTTTTTAATTATAAAATAAAATAACCAATTGAATGTACTTGCAAAAAAATGGAACAAAGACACCAACAGATCCTATATACAGCAATTTAACAGACAAGAATGATTATATGAAAGTAGAATTAACTTTAAAAAAGAATTAAACAGAAATGCTAACATGCTGCCTAAATCCACACTATATCTTTCTCTTGCTGAAGGGAGGTAATTCGTTTCTCATTAATGTTTACGATTTTTTTTTTTTTTTGTGACACTGGGCATACGGACGTGTGTATGTATATATATATATAATTTTAGCTTTTTTTTTTTTTTTTTTTTTAATAGAAGCAGAAGTTTTTTTCTCTTTCCATCTTGTCTTGTCCTTTTCTCTCTGTCTAATCATATTTCAGGTGGGGACGGTAGAAAATTTTTCTTTTGAAAGTTAATGAAATTTGACATTTAAAAGCAAAAATCGGTACTTTCAGTATGAAAAAAGATTGGAGATTCGGTCCCCCTCCTCCCATAAAAAAGGTATGAACACTGAAAAAATTGAGTATGGGATTTGTTTCACATTAATTTAACTTCAAATGATCCTGTTTCCTAAAAGCTTTTCCTTCTTTTTTTTAATGTGAAAAATACAAAAAATGTTGCAGCTATTCTATCTTCTGCTAATAATATCATATTAGCAGAAAATGCTATAGAATAGCTGCAACATTTTTTTGTATTTTTCACATTTCTCATTTTAACTATCTTTCAGCATGCATACAGAATTTTGATGAAAATTTATTGCTTTATATCCCATTTCAGATTAAATTGAACAAAAATGCCCAAAACAAAAGGTCTTTCTGATTCTGACAGTGATAGTGGGCCAGACGATAGACTGGTAAGTTTTTAAAATTTCTTTGCATCTTTGATATTTGTATCCTTTATTTTTCTTTTATAATCTTCAATTTCTTATATTTTTCCAACTAAATGGATTTAAACTTTTTTTTTTTTCTTTAAATCAAAAGAATAAGTTTTATTTCATTTGAGATTTTAAATATGCATTTCACATCAATCTAAAATGTTACACTGAAAAGTATCTTTTCAGGAAAAATTTTATATTTAACTTTTCATCCAGTTTAGTCTGTATTTATTTTATTTTTATTTATTTATTTTTTTTATTAAGCACTTATAGATTGTAATGCATATCAGGTTTATTGTGCTTATACAAATAGTATCTTGGAAATTTATTATGAGCATCTTTTTCCAATAGTTAAATTTCTTGTTTCAGCATTAAACTAACAAACTAATTATTTAATGATGGTCATATCTTCATAATTTCTCAGTAAAATCTGTAATAAACCTTGTTAAAACATATTCTCATAAAATATTAGCTTGAAGCATTCAGAAGTGGAGTTGTCAATTGAAAAGAAAAATTGACTGCAGTTCTTAAATTTTTTTTTTTTAGAAAATTATTTTTTGAGTAAATTCTTAAAAAATTTACTAAAGGAATTTTTTTAATCTTCTGTTGATAGCCCCCACAAAAAAAGAAAAAAGTAGAAAAGCCAGAGAAAAAACCTGCAAAATCTTCAGGGGGTGGTGATCAAGAAAATATGTTCCAGGTAAGTTTAGTTTCTTACTAAAATGGTTTGTATAAAGCGGTAATACAAACGAGTTTAATTGATTTCATGATCATCAATGTATTTCAAAATTATTCCCATTTGGATTAAAAGAAACAGAATTACTCCATTCCAAGGGTAAGAAAATTAGCCAAAACAAGTTCTAATTATAATCAAATTACGTTATACAATCACCAAAGAAAGATAAATACAACAATGACACAGAAATTCATATTTAGTAATAAATATTAATAAAAAAAATAGTTGTACTCATCAGCTAGACGAGTGCTAGCATTGGGGATGCATGCAAGGAAGGAGAGAGAGAGAGAGAAGCAAAGCTAACACACACTATGTTATATACAATGTTGAACTTCCTAAATGCCTAATTAATCAGAAAGGATTAATAAAAAAAAAAAAAAGAAATTCAGAATAAAATTGTGACTGACTTATGGAGACTGGGATGAGCAGATAATGAAGGTAAGCTAGGAGACACTTTTTGTTTACGCTGTTGTATTGGCTTTTCGCTTAATTTTTTTTTTTTTTTTTTTTTTTTTTTTTTTTTTTTTTTTTTTTTTGACGCAGTGCGATTTTGGAAATCTCATCGTATTTAAAAAAAAAAAAAAAAAAAAAAATATCTAATGCATTTGTATCCCAAGATATTACTATACATAATATAATTTTCAGTAAAGATATTGTTAACAATGTCTGGCAAGACTTAACAAAAATTAGGATTTATTTTTTGTAGAATTTATAAACAATTTTGAACATGTTTTTAATAGTTTAGAGTATTGAGCATGTCATATTTTCATTTATGTAATGTTTACAAGACCCCCCCCCCTATTTTCTTCTGTTGAATTGACGAAATAATGTGCCATTATTAGTGTTATTTTTGGTCCCCTGATTTATCGGAAAGGGACCTATATTTTCAGTGGTGTCCGTTATTCCGGACGATTACCATTCATTAGTGTTTCCTAAAATTTTGCCACAAATTGCATTTCGTTAAATAAATGTGCACAGTAAAAAAAAATATTTTTTTTTGCGAAAATTCTCGTTGCGTCCCCAGGGTCTCAAGGGGTCAAAAATGACAAGTTTTGCCTCATAACTTTCCATTAGATTTTTTGAAACTTGACCAAAATGTGGAGCCCATTGTTCTTGATATAAATCCAGTATGGGTGACCTTGGCAAAATTCTGGTTTGTGTCCCCAGGGAATTTAAGTGCTAAAAACGCCACTTATTGTGGCTTTTATTTTTTATTTTTTTTTTTTTGTCATATTTCTCAAGAAAAACTTTCTGACTATATAGTGGTTTTTCAGTGGTCAACTCAAATATACATGTGTTTAAGGCCTGAAACTGCACTGTTATCCATTTACACTGGGATTCGGCATTCCCAGGGCCTCAAAAGAGGTCAAAAATGCCCCAAAGTGGCCAAAAATGACACTTTTTGCCCCATAGCGTTTGATCCATCTAGAAATTTGGCCAAAATGTGGAGGCCATTGTTCTTAATATAAATTCAGTACGAGTGACCCTGGCAAAATTCTGGTTCGCATCTCTCTGGGACTTCTGGGCTAAAAAACATTCCTTTTTGGAGCTCTTTTTTTCATATTACTTAAAAACTTGATATGTATGTCTGTATAGTGGTTTTCCATGGTGCTGAATTCAAATATACATGTCTTAAGGCGTGAAACTGTACCGTTTGTCCATTTTCACTGGGATTCAGTATTCCCAGGAGCCCGAAAGGGGTCACAAATGACCCAAAATTTTACCCCATAACTGTTGCTCCATTTATTAGATTTTTCTGAAACTTGGCAAAAATGTGAAGGCAACGTTGGTCCTTCACATTTCTGGTATTCATCATTTCTTCACTTTTTTTTTGCGTCCTCATGTGCAGCGCGGCTTGTTAAATCTGTACTCCCTAGTAGCAGTGCCTCAGTGATTTGTAATAAACTCCTTTTCTAAGAGAATTTATGGAAACCACTAAAAAACGCATTGAAGCACAAAAACTAGGAACTCGTGACTTCTGGAAAATCTACAACAGTGTAGTAAATAATGGGCAATCAACAATTCCCCCACTAACCAACAATCACGAGGTTGTTTGCTCAGCAACCGAAAAGGCTAACTTGCTTGCCAGTCGGTTTGCCCCAAACTCCACACTGGACCCTTCCAACCACTCTCTACCTGAATTTCCTATGCGGACAGACGCCACGGTAGACGACCTGACAATCACCCCTGCTCAGGTGCATGCTATCATAAAAAACCTTGACACTTCAAAAGCATGTGGACCCGATCTCATCCCAGCTGTGCTATTAAAAAAGTGCTCAGCCGAAGTAGCTCCAGTTCTCTCCAAACTCTACAACAAATGCCTTAATGAATCTTGCTTTCCGGGCTGTTGGAAAACTGCTTCTGTGGTACCAGTATTCAAGAATTCTGGCGAAAGAACTGACCCAATAAATTATCGCCCCATTAACCTCCTCCCACTTTTTGCCAAAATATTTGAGACCTTAATTAACCATGCTCTAGTCCATCACCTTACAGATGCTAAACTTCTGACTGACCAACAATATGGATTTAGACAAGCCCGTTCCACAGCAGACATCCTAACTGTAATCTCTGAACGTATATACCATTCACTAGCGGTAGCTCTAAGGCTTTTGATAGGGTATGGCATGAGGGACTCCTCAGGAAAACTAGATCATACGGTATCACTGGTCGAATACTTAACATAATTAAATCCTTCTAAGATAAGAGAGAAATCCAGGTTGCCCTCGACGGTCATACATCTAAATAATGATATAAATGCGGGAGTGCCCCAGGGGTCTATCCTTGGACCTATACTGTTTCTGATATTCATAAATGACCTCCCCAACAAAATTGCCTCTGAGATGGGTATATATGCTGATGACACCACACTCTATAACAGGCACGGCAGAAAAACAAATGAACTTATCTAAAGAAATGGCAAAAACACTGGAGGATGACTTCCAATCTGTAGTGGAATGGAGACAAAAATGGATGGTCACGTTCAATGCCGCCAAGACTAAACTAGTTTCCTTCAATAATTACAAGAAACCTTCTCTACCACCTATAGCAATGGCCAACGACTCTTTATCTGAGAGTACATCTTTCAAACTCCTTGGTTTAACGTTCACAGGAAACTTAAGTTGGAACAATTACATTGAAGGTATTGCCAGTGCCGCTGCAAGAAAGGTAGGCTCTCTCTACCGTGCTAGAAAAACTACTAACATCCGAAAGTATCCTGTACCTGTAAGGCCACCATTTGCCCATGTATGGAGTATTGCTGTCATATTTGGGCTGGTGCATCTGCTACTAGTCTCTCGTTCCTTGACAATGTTCAAAAGAGTCGCAAATCTGATAGGCCCTGAACTGGCATCTAAGCTTTTTTTTCTTTTTTTTTTTTACATAGACGTCACCACTTATCAAGGCTGATAGGCCACTCAAGGATAAGGGTTAAAGAGTGTAGAGTAGTCAAAAGGACAATATAGTAATCGATAGTAATGGAAGTTCGGTAAATTTGTTAACTTAAGTGTAACGGCTCATCAGAAACTTGTTCACGTTGGACTTGAAGACAACCATATTATAGACGGCTGGAAAGCAGGAAAACTGAAGACAATTCCACAGGCGTGCAGTTCTAAGAAAGAAGCTTTGATCATGGAATCTATGTTTAGGTTTAGGCACAGATAAAGAGTGGGGAAAATTATTGATGTTTTCAGCTAGTCTAGTGTTTCTTGTGAAAGTTTGGCGAGGGGGGACCATAGATTGAAGCTCAGTCGAACATTTTCCATGAAAATAACGATAAAGCAGAGACAAACTCGTAACATCTCTTCTGTGAGATAGAGGTTGCAGCGAAGAAAAAAGGACATCTCCCTCCAGGCCACGAAGTCTATTTTGAACCCTATCAAGGCAGGACAAGTCTTTTCTAGCAGCTCCTGCCCATATGTGGCAACAGTATTCCATCCTTGGACGTATCAGCCTCTGTCCCATCGACGAAACGTTGCATCCCTCTGCCTGTTCTACAAGTATTTTAACGGTGAATGCTCTGACGAACTGCAAGCACTTTTGCCCCCAGGACGTGAACACCCTCAACAAACCCGACAGGCTGCTAAATCCCACCTCCACACTGTAGAGATCCCTAGATGTAAAAGATCTTTCTAATCCAGTAGTTTCTTCCCCAGAACCGCTAGCCTTGGAATTCCATTCCAGGTCCCAACTGTACTGATGTGCAGAAGTTCAAGTGCAACATGAACCGACATCTGTCTGCCCAAATCCCTACATAGTACCCCAGTAGTTGTTGTCCCTGATAGTAGCCCCCTACACCAAAGTGGCAATGTGCCTTGTTTGGGGTGAAAATGTAATTAAAAAAAAAAAAAAAAAAAAAAGCTTGGGAGGATGAATTTCTTGGACTTAACATAACCGTACGTTTAACAATCAAATCACAACAATTGATTGATTGACGTCTGCTACAAATAAAAGTTGATTCAGCTTGTAATATAATTTAAACAATTTAAATATGACATATTCTAGTAAAATTTGCTTTTCCTTTGCGAAATGTTCTGAGTTTATTATCTTCTTGTATATAACATTTTGATTGCAGAAATTCTCCTCTGGACCAAAGTACAATAGGTTTGTAACAAGATACCACATAAATTTATTACGTCTAGACTATTAGCCACTATTTTATATTACTTTAGAACAGCATTTTAGACACATTTAGTCCTTATAAAATGCTACATAGCATCCTAGGAGCAACACTATCACAATCGCATCATCTTATAAGGAAATAGTTCCTATTTTTTCCTCTAAATATCAAGTCCTACCACCACTAGTGAACACCTGGAGGAAATACACACCTTATTTCCTCTTTAAAAATAACGGCTCCCTTGACAAAATTTGTCCTTTCTGATTAATTGAATGCTGAAGATCCTCACATTCAAGAATCTGATTCTTTTGAATAAATGAACACTTTCTAACATTCAAACATGTTTTAAGACAAAATTTCTTTTCTATATTAGATTGGATACATTGTAGATGCATACTTTTCGTATACCCTTATGTTAACGTGTTTTTAGCATCGTATTTACACGTTCTTATAGTCGTGTTTTTGTTTTTAGTGTGTGTGTGTGTGTGTGCGATTGACTAAACTTTATTTTTTTAAACTTATTTGTTTATAAGCCAAAAAATCTT
This sequence comes from Euprymna scolopes, assembly GCF_053919585.1. Taxonomy (NCBI): domain Eukaryota; kingdom Metazoa; phylum Mollusca; class Cephalopoda; order Sepiida; family Sepiolidae; genus Euprymna; species Euprymna scolopes. The sequence goes on from NC_136485.1 coordinate 98,679,325, forward strand.
TTTGACATGATATACGTCGTAGATAAGTTTTCTTATGCACTTATGCTACCGTCAGGGCTGGGGAGTTGGGACTCTGAACATCCGACTCCTATAATTCTTTAGAACCGACTCCATCTTTTATTTAAAAAAAAAAAGAATTAAATACTTTTATATACTTTTCTTATATTATGTCACGGCATAAAAATAACGTTAATTTGGATTGATCCTTTTTCTTATTCTTGAAATATGACATTATTTTCAGAGGACCACCTTTAGTTACTTCACACACGTTTGATAATCTGCTCTGTACATAAGATGAGTTATGTTCGGAGCAGATTATTTTTCAAATGAAATGAAACACGAAATGTAATTTCCTCAAAAGTAACGTCACAATTGCTTGAGTTAGAATTGAAGGATCAATCCATATAACCACTACTTTTACGCCATGTTTTATGTTGAAATAGCATTTTATCACTGCAAAGTGATAAATGACTTCATGGCTATAGTTGTTCCATTTTAGCTTTTCTTTTTTTTTTTTTTTTTTTTTTTTTTTTTTTTTTTTTTAAATTTTATCAAAAATATATTATTGGCAAAAAAAATACATATAGAGATAAATAAGAAAATACAGTTTTTATATAAAAAAAAAACCCTTTAAATTAAAAGGTTAATTGCCTTCGATGTAAAGAAGACATAAAATATTTTGCAAAAAATAAATGGGCTGTCTGCCAACTCATCCGGAAAAAAAATCTGCGAACTCTCCCAATTGAATAATGAGGAAAAAATAATTTGTATACTATTTTTTAAAATAAATTGTGCATAATTCATGTGCACAACACTTAAAACACAGTAAAAAATCTTTTTTCCAGAATAAATTTCATGAATATGGAAAAAAAAACCCCAGTAAATTTTAAAAAAAAATCTTAGTAAGGAACTTCACAGAAAATGAAACCAAATATAGAATACATTCAAGTTTAAATGTAGAAAAAATTCTACAAATAAAGATATATTTCAACACACACCTCCAAACACTTGGGCAATGCCGGGCACCCAGGCTAGTATTAAATAAAAATGTGACTTTTAGTTTATAAGTCCATACAAAAATTTTATTTGAAAATAAGTTTCTGAAAGTTAATTTTAAGATTTAGTTAAGACTAGCGGGGGTACCCGGCGATGCCCGGGTGTTTTGAGGTGTTTGTGGGTTTTGGGTAAATCAAACTAAACTAAACTAAAAAAAAAAAAAAAAAAAAAAGTTTTGGTAGGTGAGTATGAGGATCGAACCCTTGAGGCAAAGTTGGAAATTAAAGTGTGAAAAAAAACAAAAAAACGTGCGGCGTTAACCATTGGACCACCGCGACATACAAGGGAGACACGTTTGAATTTGTAATTGTCTGTATTTTTGAGATGAGGTGTTTTCATTGATTGAGATTGTCGGACTGACTTCCTCATCTTGGTTGTTATTGTCACAACGTTTCGGCCGTTTTGCCCTCCAGCCTTCGTCAGGTGTTTTGTATCGAACTGGGGAACCGTTTGTTAGGAGTCTCGAACCCAACCCTTTATTATTATTACAGGGTACCGTGTTCGGACATAGTTGCTGATTCTCTGTTTTGAATGTTACTTTTTCACTGCCTTCGTTCAGGATTGAACTCAGCACCTTTGGGTAACTGTAAACTTTGATATAACGTCTAGGACCACTCGGCCATATGTCACTAGGACAATTCTTAGTTGGTTTTTGTTAATGTTAAACCTATGTTGTTATTCAAGGTTTTCTCTCTCTATCAGAGGTGTCCAAATTGCATTCAGCTTTATGCTTGGTTTGCTCAGTAGGTTGTTATATCCGAGCATGTGAGCTGTTTCTTTAAGTTTTCTCACTTTCCAGTGGGTCTCTCTGTTTATTATTTTTACTTCATCCCATAGGGGGCAATGGTCCCCCCTCTCCATCCAGACATGGTTGGCTATACCCGATTTTTCCGTCTCCCCTTTAGTTACCGCTTTTCGGTGTTCTTCCACCCTTACTTTAAGGGGGCGGCATGTTTCACGCTTGTAAACCTTTCTACAACTGCATGGGATGGAGTATATGCAGTTTTTGGTCATGTTCTCCATGCGGGGCTTCACTCGTACCAGGTGTCGTATGAGTGTTGACTCACTTTTGAATACCGTCCTGATGTTGTAGGGGGCACATATTCTTTTGAATCTTTTCGGAGATGCCTCGTATGTATGGTAGGCAGACCGTTATAAGTTTTTGGGTTTCATTCTCCTCTCTTATACTATTAACACGTCTGGTGGATAGTATGCTATCGGAGTAGTTGTTACGACGGAGGGTATTCTTCAACCTGACCATTTCTTGGTGGTATGTAATGGTGTCGCTACTTATTGTCTCTGCTCGATGTTGTAAGCAGCGTGCGATTCCATGTTTGATACTGAATGGGTGATGGGAGTTGAAGTTTAGGTATTGTCCGGTGAAGGTAGGCTTGCGATATACGGATGTCTTAAACCCATGCTTTGTGCGTGATATGAGTATATCAAGGAAGGCCAGTTGGTTATCTTTTTCTTTCTCCATTGTGAACTGTATCGATGGTCTTATTGAGTTCACATGGTCTAGGAGAGCCTGGATGTCTTCCTGATGGGGCCAGAGTATGAAGGTGTCATCAACGTATCTTAGCCACATGGTGGGCTTTAAGGGAGCTGAACCTAAGGCCATGTCTTCGAAGTATTCCATGTATATGTTCCCCATCACTGGTGATAATGGCGAGCCCTTAGCTAGTCCCTCCTCTTGTCGATATAGGTCAGTACCCATTCTGAAGTAGGTTGTTTCTATGCAGAATGTCAGCATTTCCATTAAGTTTGGCAATGGTACACATGTGCGCTCTTCTATGGAGAGGTCCTAGTTTGTCTTGAATTACTGCTAGTGCCTCACTAGTTGGGACTTTAGTGAACAGGCTAACCACATCTAGGCTTACCATTTGGTTTGTACTGATGGGTGCTCCCTTGATCAGTTCCGTGAAGTGGGCAGAATTCTTTACATGTGTTGCTGACTTGCCTGCTAATGGGTTTATTATATCCACAAGGTACCTGCTCAGTGGGTGGCATGCTGAGCCTCAGCAGCTCACTATGGGTCTGAGTGGAATATCGTCTTTGTGTATCTTGGGGAGACCGTACATATGTGGTAGCTTACTGTAATGCTGGGCCAGCTGTCTATATCTCATCGGAGCGATGTGTTCCTTGTTTTTGGTAAGGATTTGTAACAGCTTTCTTTCGGTTTTCAAAGTTGGGTCCTTCTTTATTTTACCGTAGCTACCATCTGCGATTAGGTTCGAGACTCCTAACAAACGGTTCCCCAGTTCGATACAAAACACCTGACTATGCCCGGAGGGCAAAACGGCCGAAACGTTGTGACAACAACCAAGATGAGGAAGTCAGTCTGACAATCTCAATCAACGTTTGAATTTATTTAACTATTAAAAACAGGTGGCCGCAATAAAAGTTAACTCTGCTGCTTCCATTTGACCTAATTAAGAAGGTCAAATAGTAGTCGCGCAGTTAACTTTTGCTTCTAGGAAGCGTTTGACTGTTTTTTTTTTCCCCCCAACATCTGTTGGGGGAGGGGGGGCAGCTCCCAATTGTCCAGATTGAATAGCAATTGTCTGATATACAAGATTGATCAAAGCTGATTGCTTCTGGACGTTTCCCGGCGCGATAAGAGATGCCGAGAACACTCGCTTAGCTTTGAATTAGTTTCGCTTTTTATACGTAAAAGCCAAATCATTATGTGAGAAGCCAAAATAGCAATAATTCTTATTTTCCAAAAATGGTTTCTCTGTACCCAATTATTTATTGATTATTTTTTTAAATGTTTTTTTTTTTTGTACAATAAAATGATGTGAAAAGTATATGCTAAAGTTTCATAATTTGTAGCTTTAATCTAAATGTTTACTTTGGAATTTAAATTGTTTTTATACATATAAACATAATGTTTTTTAAATGAAATGTAAAATAGCTTTGCAAAAAATAAACGTTTTATCATGGCTTAATAACAAGCCATGATAAAACGTTTATTTTTTGCAAAGCTATTTTACATTTCATTTAAAAAACATTGCATTATGTTTATATGTATAAAAATAATTTAAATTCCAAAGTAAACCTTTCTGCAACTGCATGGGATGGAGTATATATTAATCCGTTGTTGAAATGAAACTGTTCAATGATTCCTAAGAAATAACATGGTTTCTAGGTCTTTCATTGATGCTCTAAGATCACTCTTCATCAGTTTTTTATTTTTGTTTTGTTTTTTGGATCAACAAATATCGAAGCCAACAGAATGTCATTGTCAGTAAGCTGTGGCTCTCTTCTATTCATACAGGATCTCCTTTTTAGTCAGATCGAAAGTCAGAGCTAAGTTAAGATCTTTATCCATAACTGTTGAAATGTATCTTGTCTTAATTTTGCCAATTTTTGTGTATTAATATATATGTATATTTTTTATTTATCTTTGTTCTCTTATTGCAGTCTTACTAAAAATTGCAACACCTTAACATTACTTATCATGTCTTATTACTCGTGTTTTAAACTTTTTTGTTAAATACGCCTGGTATTACCCTAAACCAGCCTTTTAATAAGATGCCCCCAATCTAAAAACATAAGCCGTTCAATTTGCATTATTGATACGTAATAAGGTGAATCTCGAAGGTCCTATCGCGAGGTACCTAAAACAAAAAACTTCCACAGATTAATATGGGAGGGGAGACGATCTTCAAATTCTATTCTAAACTGGGAATGGGCAAAGGACTTATACTAAGTAGATATAAATAAGTCCCTCTCCCCGTTTCTTTTTTTATTTTTTTTAATGGAGAGTAGATAATGTAGTGGATGTGTTATCGGCAGCTCTAGTAACTCTCGCTTCTCCATTTTTGTCTCTCAGTCCTCATTTCTAATGGATGATGTTTCTGACAAAGGGTGAAGAAAAAGCTGCTTCCCAGGTCGGTAGTACTTCGTGAACAGTAGTCTGAGATGTCGGAAATTTTTCTGTCTGTCTGTCCTTGTGGCCATGTCACTAGTAAGGGTGCTGGAAGTAAACGTTTTGTCTGGGCTGACGTTATCCGCCTGATAGTCAGGGACCCGAACCTTGGAATAACCACTAAGGCGGCTGTCCTATCAGCAGGTGCAAAGTACTGGGGCTTCTGTATTGCCATTTGGTGAATGGATTCTGGACCATGCAGTAGTCTTTGGTGGGGCCTCTCGATGCCATACTAGTGGGTAACTGTTACGACTTTACCTTATCATGTGCTACAAAAAAAAAAAAAAAAAATTTCCTGTTTTTCTTCTCTTACTTTCCCTCTCTGTTCTGCTCTAACCAAGTATGCTGACCTGTTCTACAAACCCCCAAATCCTCAACATGAAATATCTCAAAAAAGAAAATACGAATAAACCTAGAACCCCACCCTCCTAGGTAGACCCCTACTACCATGTCTCCTTCTCCAACATCAGAGGTCTACGTTCTAACCTTCCAGAGGTTGAAACCCAATTACAGGAGACGAAACCTGACATATTCTTTCTAAGCAAAACTGGAATAGGGCCGACCACCTCCTTAGATGAGTTCATAATTAAAGGATACTCTAAATTAACACCTAAATCTGACCCCCAAGATCGCCACGGGCATGGAATATATGCCTACATTAAAGATGGCTTCCCATGAAGACCCTAATCTACGTTATATGTGCTTACACCACTGCATTTATATTTGCCCTCTATCGCCCCCACAACAGTGGAATTACTGTCTTTAAGAGTATATCAGAAAATTGACCACATCCTGTCTGCTTATCCCTTGGCTAACATTCACATTTGCAGTGACTTCAATGTCCATAATGTGGAATGACTAACCCACTCAAATAAGACTGATGAGGGAAGGTTCTGTCATGATTTTGCCATTGCCTATGACCTCTCTCAGATTGTTCGCGAACCCACCCATGTGCCCGATACTACAGGTCAATATACAAGCCTCCTAGACCTTTTTCTATCCACTTCCCCATAGCTATGTTTATGTTCCATTCTTTCTCCTCTAGGATCCTCTGAACACTGCGTCGTATCAGTTAAGATAAAAATGAAATATAATAAATCTACAGACGTACCTCTCCACCGTACTGTATACCGATACTCTATGGCGGACTGGGATAGCTTCCGTACATTCATATCTGATCTACCTCTCCATTCCATGTTTAAAAAGGATGTGTCCTCTATAGTATCAGACCTGACCAAATGGTTACTTGTAGACATAGACCAATTCATACCATCCAAAAAATTCCAACGAAGACCTAACAGCCAGCCATGGTTCTTCCCTGAATGTGCTGCTGCCATCGCACACAGAAATCACTTTTTCCGTAGCTACCAACATAATAGATGCACTGAAACTAAAGCTGCTTTCAGGACCGCCAACAACCAGTGTAAAAGAGTAATAAAAAATGCAAGAGAACTATCTGCTCAATCTGTTAAATCCAAAGTAGCTGAGTAGCGGCTTGGTTCCCACCAGTTCTGGCAAATAGCAAATAGAATCCTGAACAGAAACGTGCGTTCTATCCCAACCATTATCAATGGACCAGAGGTCATCCCGACAGCATCCGACAAGGCCAAACTATTTGCCAAGAACTTTGCAGCAAATTCTACCCTGTGCGACGAAGGCCATCAACTTCCCATATTCCCTCCTAAAACAGACAACACGCTATGCAACATACAAATATCTGTGCGTGAGGTCGCCAAGCTAATCAAGAACCTTGACTCCAGTAAAGCAACTAGTCCTGACGGTATTTCAATTATAGTGTTAAAAAAATTACAACCAGAACTTGCCCCCATACTTACCAAACTATTTAAGCGTTGCCTTAAGGAGAAGTGCTTCCCAACACCCTGGAAAACCTCGTCAGTATGCCCTGTATTTAAGAATTCAGGTGATAAGTCATCCTCTTCTCAGTACAGACCAATAAGTCTCCTGTGTGTCATGAGTAAGTTGCTGGAATCCACAATAAATAGTCAACCACCTCAGCAGAAATAACCTTCTTAGCGACACGCAATATGGTGTCCGTTCTGCTATATCTATAGCAGATGTGCTAACGGTTATATCTCATAGGATTAGCGACTCTCTCGACAAAGGCTTCATTTCTAGAGCAATTGCTCTCGACATATCAAAGGCCTTCGATAAGGTTTGGCATAAAGGCCTACTACACAAGATTTCCAGCTACAGTATAACTGGAAATGTTTTCTCGATCATTAAATCATTTCTCTCTGATAGGCTCATAAGAGTAGTGTTTGATGGGCAGAAATCAGAGGCCCACAGTATTAATGCTGGAGCACCTCAGCGGTCCATACTAGGCCCAACTCTCTTCCTGATTTACATCAATGATCTCCCAAAACACATACTAAAATCCTTCGTTGACATCTATGCGAATGACACAACCATCTATGGCAACACATCAAAGGCCGTAAATGATGATGTTCTCTCTGATTCTCTCTCCTCTGATCTTAAGCGCGTGGTACAGTGGGGAAAGAGGTGGCTGGTTACCTTTAATACATCTAAGATCAAGCTCCTATCTCTACATCATCAACGCTCTGATCCCCATATGGCATCAATTGAAATGGATGGCTCTCGTCTAGGGGAGGCCCCATGTTTTGATAAGCTTCTGGGTTTGACCTTTACTCCTGATCTTAAATGGAACACATACATCAAGTCTGTGGTCAAGGTCGCTGGGAAAATGGTGGGATCCTTCTACCGCTCCAGAAGATATCTCACTAATGATGAAATTCTCTATCTATATAAGAGCCAAGTACGTCCAAAGATGGAGTACTGCTGCCACATCTGGGCAGGAGCTGCTAAAATCAACCTATCCTGCCTTGACAGAGTACAAAATAGACTTCATGGCTTGGTGGGGGATGCCCTTTTCTCTTCCCTGCAACTTCTTTCTCACAGAAGAGTCGTAGCGAGCCTGTCGTTGTTCTATCGTTATTTCCATGGCAAGTGCTCGTCTGAGCTCCATTCTCTGGTCCCCCGTCGCCAATCTTTTTCAAAAAACACCCGACTAGCTGAAACCACCGTCAATAATTTTCCCCACTACTTATCTGTGCCTAAATCAAAACGTAGATTCCATGAACAAAGCTTCTTTCTTAGAACTGAACGCCTGTGGAACTCTGTTCCACTTGCCTGTTTCCCTCCCGACTTCAACTGGATGTCTTCAAGTCCAACACAAACAAATTCCTGATGAACCCCCCCCCCAAGTAATGATACCTTATCAATTCTCCAATACTATTGCTACACTATCCCATTGAGTACTGTACACAAAATAACCCTTACCCCCGAGTGGCCATTGGGCCTTGATAAGTGGTGAACTCCATGTAAAAAAAAAAAAAAAGAAATTTTCCATTCAAATAAAAACTCTCCTGCTGTCAAGTCTTCAGCTTGTAACTTTTTTGTTACAATGTATGTTAGCAAAAGAAGCTCCTCCAATTCTGTTGCTGAGTGCCATTGACTTTCAGTTAGACAATGATGGGTTGTCTCGGTCCTCAAAGATTGATCTTAATTCAAGCAGTGTTTGCACCATCCAATATATGCTTCCCTAACATGTAGCCTGGTCAAGTACAGTTCCTTTACCAGCTCTTCTTTTTACAATTGCATCTATTTTTGGAGTTCTTGCGGCTAATGCAACATTTAACTTTCCTATCAAATTCGCAGCATGATGGTCCTTAAGGCCATCCTTTATGGCAAGCTGCAGTGTGTGTACAGCACATAACATGTGCCTGATCTTACAAGTTTTGATGCTTCTTCAGCAACATCAAGATGTTCATCTAATTGTTGTTGGTCTCCTTCAATTAATTTTCTTGACTTTCTCTAGTTTGTATCATGTTAGAGGCATTGTCAGTTTGTATCATGTTAGAGGCATTGTCAGTTTGTATCATGTTAGAGGCATTGTCAGTTTGTATCATGTTAGAGGCATTGTCAGTTTGTATCATGTTAGAGGCATTGTCAGTTTGTATCATGTTAGAGGCATTGTCAGTAACCTTGAAGAATGCTGCTATCATGTTTTGCTTTTGTATCTTTAACAGCAAGAGTGCTCGTTACCATCTTTCCATCATTAGTGCAGTACCTTACATTTATTGGGAAGTAATTGACTGCTTTGTTGCTGCATCCATTTTCAAAAATAGATACTGGCTGAAAGAATGTTCCGTCGTTCTTTTTTTGTATTTGCTTCATTTATAATTTTCCTAATGTTATGTCTCTCCAAGGAAAAATAGAACTTCCTAGCCATTTCACCAATAAGCTGCTGGAATGCTGGTTGAGAGAACAGAGCAGGAGGCATGCTGTTTTGAACAACCAAGTCAATTATGCTCTTCTGAAACATTTCTGTGGTCATAGTAATAGGAATTTTATCAGACATTACAAATTTCCTCAGATCAGTTGGACTTTCACCAGGTCTTCAACAAGATTTTGAAGCTGAAGCTTTTGAGAATGATAGTTTGATCATTTTTTTTTTTTTCTAACCTTTTCAAAAATATTTGGATGGTTACATTCCAAATGTCTCTTCAAATTATAAGCTCTTGTTGGAGCATTTTTACCAACACCACAAAATGTACTTATCTTACTTTCACACAGCTTTCTAGTTCGACTGTCATCATCATTTCCATCTTCATTTACTGTACAGTTACAAACATAAAATTTATCTTCAGATAGCAAAATGTGCTCAAACACACTTGATTTATCTGGTGTCTTTTTGCCATACTGATAGGGATATATGTTTATATTTAAATTTTTAGTAATTGGTATATAATTCAAATCTGAAAAGACCACAAAAAGAAAAGACTGAGAAAATAAATCTAAGTTTAGAGAAAGCAAATTAGGTTAGGCAATCAGTTTAGAAATAATTTTTTGGATTCCAAGTAATGTTTACATATAAATAATGACTGAATTCTAATGATGCATAAAACAATGAATAACTGAAAGCGGCTATTAGCGTCCCCTACCCCCAACTTCATCTTATGAATTCTTGTCTATCTTAATATTTTCATTTTGAAGCAGATTTCATAGCTTTGCTTCTTTTTCTTCTACAAAATACTGGCTTATGAGGCATTGTTCAAACAGATCTCTTTGAGACAAGATATGCAAAAATACGAAAGCGAAGCAAAATCGCAAAAAATAAATCATGAGCAAAACTTCACTGTTGTGAATGCACTGTTATGCACGATCGACTGCAGAAAACACAGGCTAGCAACTTTCTACCACCACCACGGAGAGGAAAAATGTTGTAGAACAACAAGACTTAGATTTTTTTGATTTTTTTTCAGTGAGGGTGAATTTTACTTTCTAAAAGGATTTTTCATAAAATATGAAAGAATAGAGTATCTATTTGATAAACATGTTATAGATTCTATTTATTTATGATGAAAATCGTCAAAATTATTTGTTTGCCTGGCAATGAGACTGCGTACAATCTTGGCACTTGACACATGAGATCATCGAGAAATGTATGTGGCGAGGGGTAGGGTGTATGGGGGGGTATCAAGCATTGATGCGTTTCAGAATACTTTCTGTGTACTCAGAAAACGTTTTAAAGATATAAAAGCTTTTTAGACACTTTAATAAAAATGCATTTTTATACCATAGAGGTAGACTTAAATTAAACTTGTGCGAGGAGAGAACAGCTGATTGCATGTATAAAATGTTATTGTTTTGGTTTACGAACAAGGGATGACAGGAGCTATGCATTTCCCAGTGATTGCCTTTATTCGAGAGGGTGAGAAAGAAAACTAATATTAGTAACCTACCTTGAAAAAATGTGACTTAGGATATTAAGATATAATAGAATATTTCCCTAATTTTCTCCATCACAAAAAAGTGCTATTTTTGAGTTGGAGTCAGGTGAATTTTACCGACTCTGACGGTCCATAAATTAGCCTCTACTCTAATTTCCCAGCTCTGGTTATCACTTTTTTTTTTTTTTTTTTTTTTTTTTTATTTTTTTTAGCATCGTATTTAAATATTCCTGCAGTTGTGTGTGTTTGTGTGTGCGTGCACGCACCTTACAGTACGATCGACTAAACTTTTTCTTTTTTAATGGAAAAAATGATTATATGAATACTATAGCAGTCCTGTTGAGGCAATTTATGCAAAGGATACAAGTTAATGAAATAACTAATATTAATACAATGGGACAATGATTACATGATTATTATAGCTTAGTCCAGAAAATTGCCGAAACATTTCAAAGTGAACTATAATGCTTGACTCTAAACTTTTAATCATAACCAGAAATTGACAGTTTAAATAATTCAAAATCTTGTGATTTTGAAGCCTTTAAACTGTCAATTTCTGACTATTATCAAAGTGTGTATGATACAAAGCAATCTGATACTTGCGTTAACCAAACTGAGCCACTGTAATGTGTGGCCGGGTACAGCTAATAAGAAAAATATTTAACATTAAATTTCATGTTTCACTTGTAGAAAAGTTCCTACTTCGAATTATTCTCTTATTGTAATTATGCGATTTTATATATATGGACATGCAGAACAAGAAATATTCATTTTTTTAAAATTTATTTTTTATTTATATATTTTCTTTTCTTAGTATTCATTATGAAATATTTGACATTCTGTTTATAATTGTATTTTATACATGACTTAAATGTATATTTTATGTAGTTGTCCAAAATGAGGTATGCAACTGTAAGTGAATTCAGAGGCAAAGTGATGGTTGGAATACGTGAATTTTATGAAGCTGATGGCGAACTAAAACCAGGTAAAAAAGGTACAGTCAAAAAATTTTTTTTAAAGATTTTCTTTTGAAAAAATATGCAAGTTGAATGGCTGCATGATTTTTCTTGTAATTAACAACATTCTCTTGAAACGTTGATTGCAAATAATTCACCAACCGTGCACAATTGCATGTGACTGAATTCTGAATCTCATCCCACTTTATCCATAAACGGACTTTATCACAAATTCCAATAATCGTTTTTGTGTCATGTTTCATATAGATTATCTTTCTTTAAACCAGCATGTTTCCGCAAAAAATTTTAATCTTTTCTGTTGGTAGGCTTATTTGTTTCTAACAATCTAGCCATCTGTAACACATAACTCTGTAAGTCCTGACCTTCACTGATTGACGATGCCATGACTAAAATATATTTTATATTTTACAAAGTCCTTCAAATAAAATGTGTGGAATAAAATATATATTATTCTACATGTTGTTATATAACTGGATTAATGTGAATGTAGATTGAGACCAAACAGAATGAATATATATTATTCCTTAATTGGAATTCATTTTTGAGATGAGCATTATATATATTAATTTATTTTTATTTCGGACTACTATTCTCATCTTTATTAGTTGTTGTTTTTCATCTTTTATTGGTTTGTTTATTCACAACGTTTCGGCCAACTAAGTCCTCTGGCCTTCGTCAGGTGGTAACCGCGACGGATAGGAACTTCGAATCTCCTAACTGCACAAACAAACCAATAAAAGATGAAAAACAACAACTAATAAAGATGAGAATAGTAGTCCGAAATAAAAATAAATTAATATATATAATGCTCATCTCAAAAATGAATTCCAATTAAGGAATAATATATATACCAATCGGTACGGACCCGACTATGGAAGATCAGATAATAAATAAACGTGGATTTATCAGATCAAAGAATCCAACCTTGATCGCCCTTCGGGGCCCGTGGCGCAGTTGATAGTCGTTGAATCTCTACAGTCCCAGATGAACATTGTCTGAAGATAGCGGTTTCAATCCCACCCAAAGCGTGCCAGAGGGTTACTTGGCCAAAAATGTGGTGAGACGACAACAACTACGGATGGCAGTGATGGCTGAGAATGCAGTTAGGAGATTCGAAGTTCTTATCCGTCGTGGTTACCACCTGGCGAAGGCCAGAGGACTTAGTTGGCTGAAACGTTGTGAATAAACAAACCAATAAAAGATGAAAAACAACAACTAATAAAGATGAGAATAATAGTCCGAAATAAAAATAAATTAATATAAACAGAATGAAGGTTAGAACTTGTAAGAGTTCAACAGAATTTTTTTATGTGAAAACATGTACGAAACATAAGTGAAAAGCGTCTTAAGAGATTATTGTGC
>NC_136485.1:98694924-98712424 GCF_053919585.1 Euprymna scolopes
GGATAGAAAATGAGGAAGGTAGTCTGTAAACCAGCCTTAAATTTTTGTGGAAATATTCAGTTTTTTCCCCCTAAAAGCATCCATTTCCCTGCGGGGACTCACCTTTATACATTACCCAAGTGTTTGGAGGTGTGTGTGGTCGGAAGGGAGTGGGGGGATGTTAATCAACATCTATGAATAAGCGAAGTAAACAAAAAAACAAACGTTAAAACTTATCTGAAAAATAAAGCGGTGGGGGGGGGGGGGGATCAAAACATAAAAAAAAAAAAAAAACAACAAAAAAACGAACGTAAGGCAAACGAACTATGGTAAATGTATAAATCGGAAAAAGAACGTTAAAACTTTAAAAAATCGGAAAAACAAAAAAAAAAACATGTGGAAAATGGCTTAAATAAGCCTGTTTCAATATTAAAATTTAAAAAATCGGTGGGTACCCGGATGGTTTTGGGAGTGTGGTCGGAATGGGGTGGGAGGTGTTAATGAAAACCTAAGAATAAGCGAAGTAAAAAAAACAAACAAAAAAACAGAAAAACGAACGTTACATGAAAAATGGCTTAAATAACCCTGCTGCAATATTAAAATTTAAAAGATCAAAAGAAAAGACATCTCACACCACGATAATATATATACATATATATATTAGTGGTGGGACGATTAATCGGAATCGTGTATTTTGGGAGGTATCGGAATCACATCGTTAAAAAATATATTAATTTTCCGATTCCTTCATTACGATTCTTTTAGTCTGATGTTGAAAAAAAGAAAAATTTCCTGATATTTCTAACCGCAAGAGAGAAATGTAGCATGTTATAAAAAGAAACCAAAGAAATTCATTATTAACAGGGCAATGCTTAGTGCCCCCTCTCTTACAAGGTTCATTCATTCAGATCTATTGTAATCAAAACTACAAAAGAGTTAACTTGAAAAGAAGTATGCAGGGCTCTTTATTGCGAGTAAAAAATAAAAAAAAACGCTTATCTTTTTGGCGACTGTTTTTTTTTACTGACAAATCTTCTAATAGTGAATGAAAATGCTTTTTCAACTTACATTTTCTTAAAATAAAACGAGCAAGTCAAATTAAACGGTAAAAGGTTTAATAGAACAATATACTTTTTTTTTTCTTTTTTTAAAAGAAGGCTTTTGAAAGAAATATCTCTAAAATGAAATTGATCACATATTATTTTGCAAAATTTTGACAGTAGTCGGCTTCTTTTGAAGTTTCAAAAAGAATATTATTGGAATAACATTAGAATTACACATGCTAAGTGAGGATTTGCGGTTAAGGTCTTCAGAAAATGAAAAAACAAAAACAATTATTTTGCTATCTCTTAAATACAGCTTTAAATTTAATTTAAGCTACTACTGGGTAAGTCAATTTTCAAATATTTTTTTTTTTTTAAATTTACATTCAGCTCATGAAGCAATTAGATATATTTTTTAGAACTTTTTTGCAGACCCCCCCCCCCTCAAATAAAATAAAATATTGGTTTTAATTTAGATTAGATAACATTTTTGGTATTATTTTACTTTAGGGCTCGTCTCACGTTCGTATAGAAAAATATGTTTTAAAGTAGATTTAGGTGTGCTGAAAACGCCACCCCATTCTCGAGTAACTCTTTATAAAATACCTATTTCGAATTTTCTTTTTATCCCCAAAAAAAAAAAACTTATTCTAAAAAAGACATGGGGGCCTATGTTTTTTGTACCCCCCCCCCCCAAAAAAAAAACCCCATGAACTTTATAAACAAACAAAAGCATGTGTTAGATGCTTCCTTCCATATTTTAAAAACTATTTGCCGGACCCAATTTTGAATGCAATATTTGTTTATAACACACCCGAAATTATATGAAAATTGAGATTTTAAAGGCAAGTCCTGTGGTCAACATTTACAAAAAAAAAAAAAATTGTCTTTCCAAAATTATCCGCAATTTTTAAAAATTAATTTCCATCTAATTTTAAATTGTCCGCGAAAAATTACTACGCTTATGTCACTTTAATACGAGTGTGGGTGCACATATGGCACACGAATAGCCTTAGTGTGCACTCGAGCTTACCTTAACGAAAACTGTAAAATGGCCGAAAATAGTCTGAGGGTTCAGGAGCTCATACCCACTAGCGTAGCTAGTGGGGGGGGGTCAGCCCCGGTTGACAACCATAGAGGGGTGGACCCCCCCCCCCTCCAAAATTTTTTTTTCAGCCAAGCTTAGGTGCGAAAATAGTCGGAAATAGAACTTATTTATTATATATATATTATGGAATTTTTAATTTAAAATCTTTTTTTAGAATATTATAAACTCTTAAAAAAATTTATCATTGCAAAATCTTTTGCCGATTTTTATTGAAAACTTTTGTACTTTTGAAATCATTTGATGACATTTAATTTTTTTAACTGTGGAAAAATGAGAAAGAAACGATATATATATATATATATATATATATATATCCAGGGTCACCTAGCCAGCATTGGCAAGCCAATGGTAACAAAGTGTGAAAAAATCTAACAATTTCAAAGTGTTAGCAGTGGACATTAAAGGGATTAGTGAATTCAAGTTTTCACACCTTTATGCAAAAACACATATTGGTGTCATGTGTCTGTAGGAGCAATAAATATAAAGCCATAAATTCCAAGCTGCAGATCTTTCATATCGTTTGACAATTTAGTTTTCACGTTTCTCAGCTACTGACAAGACACACAAAAGACAGTGTAAATTTTCCAAGATAAAAATGTAAGTGTATACTTTTAAACTATTTTAAAGACAGTCAAAATGTGTTTCATGAATTGAAAATTAATTTAATTTTAACTAGTCTGTGCTTGTAATGAATATGCTAATTATGAAATTGTTTTTGTGGTTTCAACTATATTCTAGTTCTAACTTTTTAATTTTCAAATATAAAAATATATTTATTGAATAAATAAGATAGTTTCTTATAATAATTGCACAATACCTTCACGTTTCTTTTGAATAATCTTTGAGAATAATAATGCCAAAAAAATGGGTGAAACAATAAATAAACAAAAAATATATTTTTGGAGTATACCCGAACGAGCATCACCCCGTCTATATTTTTTTTCTGTTTGTTTTTTTTTTTTTGCAATTTTGAAAAACTTTAAGAAACCGAACAGAACAGTGGATTATTATTGGACACTTACCAGATTATCTCACAAAAAACAAGCAAAAGTATTTTGATATTTGAAAGGGGTGCTAGTTTTTAGTTACAACGTTATAGCAAACCGATCCCATATTGGAACCACTCGATGAGAATTGGGATTTTACTTTGGTGCTTGTGCAGTGTACGTACCGTGTTATATTTTAGATGGGATTTCCAAGTTGAATTAAATTTTTATGGTATGTTTTTTCATTAAATTTTTAGGTGAAAGTGCAGAACAGTTAAAGAATAGCTTTTTCAATAATAACATTATTTCAGCATGGTTCGTATTTCTCGCAGTATCAAAAATGTGGTGCTCTGTAAAAATGGCACAAGTGAATAAGTAGGTAAAAATGGCACAAGTGAGTAAGTAGGTAAAAATGGCACAAGTGAATAAGTAGGTAAAAATGGCACCAAAAGGTCCTACTGAAGCGATGGGGTCCCAAATTCTAATCTCATTTTGGGTTTTGTAAAATAAGAAAGTTTTTTGTTTTTAACTTTTTTAGGCGGACGTTGGCTTTCACCGCCTGCCCTTATAAATTCTATAATTTTCACTTTTTGGAACTTTTTTTCTTAATATCATCCAATAGAAACTTATGTATCAGATAATTAAAAAAAAAAATTTTTTTAAACATTTTTATGACTTTTCACGCCTTGTTCAGTTTTCTATTACAACGTAGTAGTAAACTGGACCAGCATTAAAAATCCATGCGGAAGTCGGCCTTTTTACCGGACCCACCTTAAAAATCCATGTGGAAGTTGCCCCTTTTTTTTCTCTCTATAGAGAAACGTTCAACTTAATAGCCAGTCACCAATTTTCAATAAAAACAACTTGATTAAGAAACAGGGGGGGAAAAAAACAAAGTTTTACAATACACGCATTTAAAACTACGGCGGACGTTGAATTCCCCCAGTTCCATTCTTCATTTTTTTTTTTCAGAAAAATTTTGATAGATTTTTAAATTGAAAATAAAAATGCAATATTTTTTAATTGGTTTTCTTTGAAGAAAGTTGGTATTTTACGTAGTTTTAAATGCTTTTTATTACATTTCAAGTATTAACTCTTTCTATGGCATTTTAAACTTCGCCATGATAAAATGTCGACAGTCTGTAATAAAAGCACATATCAGCCTCGTTTGAGTTTGGGGAAAATGGAGGAGACGGTAGTGAATTTTTCGTTAGCTATTTTACACGAGACATTTACATTTTAATCATGATTAAGAAACAGGAAAAAAAAACGGTACGTTTTACAATACACGGACCCTCGAAAAGTAGTTAAAAGCAAATATACAACAAATAAATGTTAACATTGTCAATAAAAGTTACTTTGCAACTTATCTGCATCATTCGTTGGTATTTTTAAGTAGTTTAAATGCTTTAATTAAATAATTTCATTTTAAAAAGTATTTATAAATAGAATTTTACTTATAGTATCTATATATTAATATGCTTGTAACTATCTATGTGTGTCACACTTTCCGGCAAATTTGATTGGTTGAGAAGATTTTATTCTGGAATAGCGGATTACACATTAAACGAACGCTCAAGGCAGAGATCAGGGTTGCCATGTTGGCTAATGTAAATTTCACGGTTTTTTGTTTCTTTTGTTTTTCTCTCTCTCCCTAGAAGTTGTTGACTTACAAATATAAGCATTTAGTAAATAACTGTGGAAACAGATTATAAAATACTTTTAATTAACGGAGACTCTCTCTTTCTCTCTCTCTGTCTATCTATCTATCTACTCTGCCTTGAGCGTTCATTTAATGTGTAATCCGTAGATAGATAGATAGACACAGAGAGAGAAAGAGAGAATCTTCGTTAATTAAAAATATTTTAAAATCAGTTTCCACAGTTATTTACTAGGGAGAGAGAGAAAAAAAAAAAAGAAACAAAAAAACGTGAAATTTACAGCAGCCTTCGTTTGATGTGTATTCCGCTAATCCAGGAACGAAACATGAAATATTTTTCTAAAAATATATGTTTACTCCACCAACTACTACTGATTGCTG
Organism: Euprymna scolopes; assembly: GCF_053919585.1. Classification (NCBI taxonomy): domain Eukaryota; kingdom Metazoa; phylum Mollusca; class Cephalopoda; order Sepiida; family Sepiolidae; genus Euprymna; species Euprymna scolopes. The sequence goes on from NC_136485.1 coordinate 98,700,082, forward strand.
TTAGATATAAACAAATCCAAGAGGATAGAGAGGGTGGGGGGAGATAGAGGAGTGAGATGGGGAAGAGAGATAGAGGGGGGAGATAGATGAGGGGAGGGAAGAGAAAAGAAAAAGTATTTTGGCCATCAGATTTTCTGTTTGGCTTTTTTTTTTTTCAAGTTCGGCCCTTTTCTGTACGCACGCTCAAGGCAGAGAGAGAGAGATAGATAGAGAGAGAGAAACGCGGTCTTCGTTAATTTAAAATATTTTAAAATCTGTTTACATGGTTACTTACTAAATGTTTATATTTGAAAGTCAAGAACTTCGATATAGTCAATTTTCCTTTAATTTTCAATTTGGCTTTTTGTTAGCCTTTTTTACTTCAAAAATGTGCTTGCGCTTTTAAATTTGGCCTTTGCTTTTTTTTCTGAAAAATTTGTCTACAAATAATTATCGTCTGCCAACCCAGGCTGAGAGAGAAAAAAAAGAACGCTCAAGGGAGAGAGAGAAAAAAAAAGAAAATTCATTTATTATTGACAGATTAAACACAGACCGTTTGGCCCATCTAGAGCAATGGATGAGAGAAGAACACAGCAAAGAGAAGCAGCAAGAGAGAGACAGAGGATCAGACGACAGCGTTTGCGAGAAGAGGAAAGACAATCAATCCGTGATCGAAACAGACAAAGAATGCAACAGCAAAGGCGTAATATGAGCCAGGATGAGCGAGAATTATATCTTGACCATTTGAGAAATAGAACGCCAAATATATTATATTGGGGCCATGGATGTCCGATGTCAATTTTGCAGAGCCTTAAGATTCCAAAGAGAACAACTAAATTGCTGTCATAACGGAAAAGTAATGCTACCCCCCTTACAAGATTACCCCGAAAATTTAAGATTATTATTTGATGCCAACAATGCCGAGGGTGCAAATTTCAGGCATAATATAAGAAACTATAATTCTGCATTTGCTTTTGCATCTTTTGGTGCCAATATTAGACCCCCTCCAGGACGTGGACCCTATTGTTTCCGTTTACAAGGTCAAACTTACCACTACGCAAGCAACCTCCATGTAAATGACCCTGAAGAGAGAAGATATGGCCAGCTGTACATCATAGAAACCAATAAAGCCATACACAATAGAGTAAATGCTCCAGAAAATGCTAACTGTTTAGTGTCTGTTTTTCAAAAGATAAATGAAGCACTGATTAATAATCCTTATGCAGCAGCATACCATAATATGAGGGATATTGAACAAGAACAAGAGAGAGCTGCAATTGAGAACGTATCACCAAGACAAGTAACCATGCACTTCATCCCTGGCCCTGACAGAAGGACATACAACAACCCATCAGGCAATGAGATTGCAGCCATATTCGTTGGTGATGATGGTGCACCTCCAGTACATCGTGATATCATTGTTTATCCCATAGGTCAACAGAGGGAGAGGATTGCTTACATCTCTTGCCATCTTGATCCCATGGTTTATCCTCTTCTCTTTCCAAATGTAGAATCGGGATGGCATATACAAATGGCTCATGTGGCACAACGCCAAACTCGTGTTCGCACCAAAGTTACCATGCAAGAGTTTTACTCATACCGGCTAGCAATCAGAGATGGCTTTAGTGCTTTGCATCGAGCTGGAAAATTATTGCAACAATATATTGTTGACGCTTATGTGAAGGTGGAGAGATGCCGTCTGAACTTCATTCAAAATAACCAAGCACAATTAAGAGTGGCACTTTATTCGGGTCTCATGGATCACCTAGGAAGACAGAATGAGCATCAAGAGGCAGGTGTTCCAGTCATTTTGCCCTCTACATTCACAGGAAGTCCGAGAAACATGCAACAAGCATATCAAGATGCCATGGCGATCGTCTGCAAATTTGGAAAACCAGATATTTTCTTGACATACAGGCCAGATTTAGTTGCACGAGTTTATAACATGCACCTAAAGGAACTTATGATTGATATCAAGGATAGACATATATTTGGTGTTCCAGTTGCTCATATCTATGTCATTGAATTTCAAAAGTGCGGTCTACCACATTGCCACCTTTTGGTAATGCTGTGAGAAGAAGACAAACTGAGAACAAGAGACCAAATTGATGAGATGGTTTGTGCTGAAATACCTTCATTAGACTACCCAGAGTTGAGAGAATGCGTGAGAACATTGATGATCCATGGTCCATGTGGGATATCAAATCCTAATTCTGTATGCATGGTTGATGGAACATGTGAGAAAAAATTTCCAAAAGATTTCCTTGAAGTAACGAATACAAATGTATCCGGATATCCAGTGTACAGACGGAGAAACAATGGAGAAAAGGTACAAGTTGGCACTCATGAGGTTGACAACAGATTCGTTGTCCCATACAATAAGTATCTACTGGAAAAATACCGTGCCCATATTAATGTTGAAGTGTGTTCCTCGGTGAAAAGCGTAAAATATTTATTCAAATATATATATATAAAGGTCACGATTGTGCAAACATGGAAATCAGACATGTTTTAGATAATAATGAGCCCACTGGAATACATGAACACAATGAAGTTAAACAGTTTTTGTCATGTAGATATGTGTCTCCTCCAGAGGGCTTTTGGAGATTGTCAGAGTTCAAAATGCATGCTCAATCCCACACTGTTTATCGCTTGGCTGTACATTTGCCTGATGAGCAGCATGTTTACTATAGAGAAGGGAATCAAAGACAGGCCGCAGCAAGAGCAGAAGAACGTGACACACAATTGACAGCTTGGTTCAAACTCAATCAAACAGATGAGAATGCAAGAAATCTTTTCTATTGTTCTGTACCTGAGCATTATGTCTTCAACAAACAAACAACAAAGTGGACACGGCGAATTAGATTCAGCAACATTTTAACCAGAATGTACTCTGCAAGTCCTCGAAATGAAGAAAAATTTTATTTGAGGATGTTGCTCCTTCATGTCCCCGGAGCGACTTCATTCAGCAATTTGAAGACAATCGATGGTCAAGAAATGGCCACCTTCAAAGACGCATGCATCAGACTGTGCCTGGTTGAGAATGACAATGCATTGCAGGAAGCTTTGACAGAAGCAGCAGTTCATCAGATGCCACGACAACTATTATCCATGTTTTCCATGATGTGCGTCTTCAACCAGCCCGTGAATGCTCTGCATTTATGGAATGAGAATAAGCATTTTATGATCGAAGATCTGCTGCTTAGATATCATAACATAACTGCTGAAAATGTTGCTCTCCACTTTCTGAATACCTTATTCATGGCAAATGGCATGAATTGCAACATGTTTGGTCTGCCTGAACCAGTTGGAGATCATCCTGGACATGAAGGAGATGTTGGAAACTCTAACATAGATGTGACTTCTCTTAATATTGAACAGAGGCAGATATTCAATGCTGTGGTTGCAAGTGCCTTCTCTGTAGAGCAAGGTGAGCAAACAGAAAATAGATTGTTTTATGTGGATGCACCCGGTGGTTCAGGAAACACCTATCTTTTCAACAAGTTATATGAATACCTTAACGCTAACAACATTAAGACAAACACTTCTGCTTGGACTGGTATTGCTGCAACACTGCTGAAATGCGGCAAAACTTTGCACAGTATATTCAAGCTTCCGGTTCCCCTAAGCGAAACAAGTGTCTGCCATGTACCACCGAACTCTGAGCAAGGACACTTTCTGATGCAAGTTAAAGTCTTCATTATTGATGAAGCTTCTATGATCCCATGCTATGCGCTGAAAGCCATTGATAAATGCTTGAAGGATATAATGAACACCCACACTTCATTTGGTGGTAAAGTAATCTTACTTGGAGGCGACTTCAGACAAGTACTTCCGGTTGTCCCGAGAGCTCCTCCTGCTGCTGTGCTAGATGTGTGCCTCAAACGCTCAGACTTATGGCACAGCTTTCATCACATGAGCCTCACACAGAACATGAGAGCAAATTCAAATGAACAGGAGTTTTCAAGATGGCTTCTGCAAATGGGCAATGGATCACTCCAGAGTTCTCTTGATGAAGTGGCTCCAGATGTTATTGACATTCCTGAAATGTGCACATGTAATGGCTCTTTGATATCGGAGGTGTTTGACAACTGTACGGCTGAAGAGATGAAAGCAAGAGTAATCCTATCTCCAAAGAATTCTGAATGCTTAGCGGTCAATGAAGAAATTTTGAGAATGTTGCCAACAGAAAATAAAACGTACCTCAGCACTGATTCTGTAAGTTGCGATAATGACGAGGAAGCACAAAATTATCCAATGGAATTCATTAATTCTCTCACTCCATCTGGCATGCCTCCTCATAGGTTGAATTTGAAAATTGGAGCAATAATTATGCAACTGAGAAACCTCTCCATAACTCAGGGACTGTGTAACGGCACTCGACTAGAGGTCATTCAGCTTCACGAGCACAGCATCAAGGCATCAATAATCAGCGGTTCACACACTCATAAGAGAGTACTTATCCCAAGGATAAAACTGAAACCTAGCGATGCCAATATTCCTTTTGTTCTTCATCGCACTCAGTTCCCAGTTCGCCTCTCATACTCAATGACAATAAATAAAGCTCAAGGTCAGACTTTTGATAGAGTTGGCATATATTTACCAAAGCCATGCTTTACTCATGGCCAGCTTTATGTAGCGTTCTCAAGAGCAAGAGCAATGAAGACTGTGAGAGTTAAAGTCCAACATCTTAATGATTCCACGTATGGCCACAGAAGAGGAATCACATTTACACGAAATATCATATACACAGAAGTCATCTAAAATTGTCCATGTGTTTGGGTTCCCTGAGGCAATCTGAATAGTGGACGTATATGGGAGAAAAAACAGATGTAATGACAGTTTATGATTTTTAAACGTTGACATTTGAAATGTATGTTAAGTAATCAAGCATATGCATCTAAACATCAAGAACATATTCTGGGATAGTTTTGGTTAGGTTCAAATATTTTTGAACAAAATGCACAGGTTTAACCTATTACTGTGCGAAATTAACAATAACATGTTTTAAAAACTCTAAGTCTCCATTATATAATAAGTATATGATAAATAAGCTAAAAATTAAATAAAACTTTTGAAAATATTTTTAAATAAACATATTTATAAAACATAATTGAGGATGTATTTATTGAGAATATTTGGAGCACTAATATCGTGATTTTGATATATACATATTTACATACATTTAACCTACCGTACTCTTCGTTTACTATTAAAAAAAATAGTACACAGGGTGAATTCGTCGGCCAGGGCAGTAAAGGGTTAATGTAAATGTTTCAAGGTACGGATATGTGATGGGATAATGTGTATGTGGAAAAAAAAAAAACGTGAAATTTTCACGGGTTCAGCTAATTTATAGAATTTTACTTATAGTTTAGCAATATTGAACCGCATCAACCATGTGTGAATTGAACACAGTCAACCAAAAAAAAATTTCAAAAGAAAATGCATATTTGCATTTCATTATGTACACTTTTATACATTTCAAAAATTAAATTCTATAAGTTTTTTTTTGTTAACTACTGGTTGGTACAATTTACCGCCCCCCCCCCCCCATTCCTTTATATTTTTGTCTTTTTTAGCGGATTATTATCAATTAATTATCCAAATAAGTGACTAGTTTTAAAACATTAAAACAAAATTTGATAATAAATTATTTGTTTACAGATAAACTGAATTTTCTAATATGGCCTCAAAGTCCAAAAAAAAAGTCTTGCATGGAAATTTTTTGAAGTTGATGAAGATGATGAGTTGAAAGCCATTTGCAAAGTCTGTCAAATTAAAATATCGCGAGGAACAAAACCATCTAACATGACCACAACCAACATGTTAAATGTTTTAACTATGAAGCATCCAAATGAATTGGAGGAGCAAAATAAAAAAGAAAAGGAACAAAAAATTGAAGAAGAAAAGAAACGCAAGCTTGATTTATTTATTAGCCGGACAAAGAAAAGAAAGTTTGATCAAGGTGAGACGTCTACATCCATAAGAGCAACATGAAAACAACTTAGCATTACGGAAATATTAGAAAAGAAAAAGATTTGGGACATCAATGATGCAAAGTCAGAAACTATACATAAATTGAGGAAATGATTGCAGTTGATTTGCAGCCCTTTTCAATTGTGGAAGATATTGGGTTTCAAAGACTTTTAAAAGAAATATGTCCTAATTACAACATTCCTTCCAGGAAATATATTAAGGAATCTATATATAATATTTATTCCAAAGTTAGGAATAATATCCTAAATGAATTGAACGATATTTCTTTTACAGTAGATGGCTGAACTGCCACAACATCCAATGTATCTTTTTTAAGCGTCATTGGACATTGGATTACAAAAGAATATAAACAAAGGACAGCAGTACTTCGTGTTGTCCCATTTACAACCACTCACACGGCTGAAAACATTTCCAATTGTCTGCAAGATTCGATTAAAGAATACAATATTCCTAACTATAAAGTGCACGTTATAGTTAGAGACAATGCAGCAAATATGGCTGCAGGAGTTGCACAAGCGGGATATAATTCATTGCCATGTTTCCTGCATACTTTACAATTGGTTTTAAATGATGCCATTTTTGAACAACGCTATGTAAAAGACATGATGGCAGTGATAAAAAAAATTATTGGCCATTTTAATCATTCCCCTACAGCCTTTAATAAGTTTCAAGAGGAATATCAAAAAAAATTTAATGTACCGAATCATAAATTCATACAGGATATCACACCCGCTGGAATAGCCAATACTATACTATAGAAAGAGTATTTGAGCAAAAAAGTTCTTTGATAGCCTACTGTACACAACAGGAAAAACTACCCTGTGTGACACTTACGTCACCCGCGCGTCGTCCAGTGGTGGAATGACCCCGGTTGTCGGTTCTGATGTTTCCTCAGCGATGATGTCACGGCCGGTTTCCTGAAACAGACTTGTCATGCAAACAATTGAAGGGACCAAGTCAATAAGCGTTTCTTTTTGTTTAAACTTCTTTGTATTCAATCAGGGTACAATCGCAGTTAGCTGTTTAGTTAGGGACTGGCCACTTGTTAACTGCAAGGTTTTCTCTTCTCTCTCTCCGACAGACAACTCAATTATCTACGTGACAGGGTCAATCGATGGGGGGAATCTTCGTTCGTCGGACTCAAGGAAGCAAAGCTCTCTCTCTAACTCTCTCTGACTGTCAATCTCTCAAGGCTCGCTGCTTATATTGTGGGGGCGTGGACTGGGTCTCTTCCCGTTTCAGGTCGTTGGCCAATCAGAATTAAGGGATCACTGTCGGTCAAATCTTCGCCAGGCGGCCTATACCCAAAAAAGGAGCTGTCTTTCTTTCTCTGTTGGCATTCGGGTGTTCTCTAATGGAACTTGACAGGTCGTAAAAACAGAGATGCCCAACTTAATTATTTTTGAGAGGACATAAAAACAGCTGAATCCGATTCCACAAAGGCCACGCGTCTTTTCAATAGGGTCACTTGTCGCCCCGCTGTTCGTCAACTGTTTGCTTTGGACATCGGAATTTCATTGGTATCCTCGCCACCCACGGGCTGTCATGGCCAATTTAACGTCATCACGTTCTTCCACCATAAGCTACGATCTTATCTTTTTTCTCTTCCTTTCGTCGTTTACAGCTGCCTGTTTTCCCTTTCTTTTTCCACGGGTTCACCGCTACTCTTGGCCTTTTGGTCAGGATCAAAGTGCAGCATCTGTTCTTCGGATGCCGCACTTCCATTTCTTGTTCTCTTTCGGTGGAGGAGAAATCCTTCACGACTGGGACAATTCTTATTTTTGTACCCTTGAGCGTCTCTCATTCCACTCCCCTCCCATCGACATGTCTTTTACATCGTAAAATACACCTTTTGCCAGGTGAATTATTTCTCAGATGGCTGGATTGCCAACTGCACTGACCGTTTCAATGAGAGAGAGAGAAGAAAAGGGGGAAAAAAAATCGCAAATCGTGAGCCAGCCCCTCTTTCCAGAATATATTAATCGCATGCCAAAAGAAAAGTGATAAAGTCTCTGGAGTTTTAATTGTTCGGGTTAGTTGTAAGAAATAAAACAAAAAAAAAAAACAGAGAAAAAAAACAAAATAAAGTAAAAAAAACAAAAACAAAAAAAACAAAAAAAAAAAACAAGAAACAAGCGGAACAAAAGAAAAAAAAGGTCTCTTGTTTGTTAGGTGAGTGTGGGTGGGTGCGTTCCCTCTTCTTCTGTCTCTGTTTGTCTTAGCTTTACAGGTGTAAGATGGAAGTCTCATGAAAAAAAAAATTTTTCTTTTCCTTCTTTTTCTTTTTTTTGTGTGCGCGTTTTCACCTTTGTTTATCTTTGGTCTGCAGGTGTAGGATGAAAGTGTCATGCAAAATTATTATTTTTTTTTTTTTTTTGTTTTGCTTGCCGAGTGCGTGTGTGTGTGTTTTCTCTTCTGTTTGTCTCTGGTCTACAGGTGTAAGATGGAAGTGTCATGCAAAATTATTATTTATTTATTTATTTATTTTTATTTATTTTTATTTTTTTTGCTTGCCGTGTGAGTGTATGTGTTTTCTCTCCTCTTCTGTCTTTGGTTTACATTCCTACAATTTTAAGGGCCATTTTGGGCGGCCCCCCGAACGGACTCGTCCTCCGCTCGTTCCACCACGCCTGTTAGAACCGGGTACTGACCCCCCCCCCCGCCGGTGCCCTTCTTTTCGCTTAGCTGCCCGGCTGTCTGCGCTCTGGTGGTGCGCCCCCCCCCAGTGCAACATAGCACTGCAGTGCCTGTCTAACGAGGTCCACAGGCTACCTTAAATCATGCAGTCGCTCAACCCGTATTTTCAATAACACGTCTCTCAACCTTCCCGGGGCCACTATACTGGGGGTACAGGTTTCCCGATGACAACACACCCAACTGCGCACAGTCACGTACACTTTTCTTTTTCTCTGGCCGCTACGCGTGGCTGGCCGTTGGTATTCTCATCTTCATCATCTCCCCCCTCACATCCTTATCCAGCTATCTGCAAATTAAAAACACTCTCCAGATTTTCTTTTCTCACACCTCATTGAACAAATCCTATCCACATATCCATCTTTCTTTCTTTTTCTTTTCCTTCCCCCACCTTTTTTCTTTTTTTTTTTAACTTCACTTGTCCCACAAGCATTCTCTCACTCGGAACAAGGTACAGCATCTGCCCTAACGCCACACCCAACATGCACTATTCTCATCCAGTGAAGGAGGGATCCTCCCCGACCGAGGCAATCCTGCCCTTCAGTCCCATAATTTGTCCCAGCAGCGCCATTTTGGTCAGAGACCAAGTGCAACAACTGTTTCAATGCTACACTAACAATATTCAATTCCCGTCCCGTGAAGGAGAAATCCTTCTCGACTGAGCATTTCTAAATTTCTTTTTTTTTTCAAAACAGAACAATATCAGCACCGTTTGTTTCTTTAAGATATTCTACTCGACAGTTTAAATTCCCCCAAGACACCCTCGCTCAATACACGACTTTCTCGTGCTAAGTTACTCTCCCCGTTGGCCAATTTACTCACTGCGAGATACTTCTCAATTACTTATAGTTCTTTCCTGCTATTTACGGCGCCCCCCCCCCTGAAGCCTTCCGTTTTAGTCCCTAGCTACCTCCAAGGTCAGTCCGCGACACAATCTGCCAACAGTGCGAACACATGGGGGCCCTCCATGCATCCACAGAGAAAACAGCTGCACCACATTTAAACCTGGAGATGTCGCTCCAACCTCCCGTCTCTGTCCTACTGACCCCCACTGGTCCTTAGTGGAAGGATCACACTCCTCCTGGGACAGGGAGTCCCTTGCTCCCCTCAACGGCAGCCTCGGTTCACCTTTCCCCATTTGCTGGAGCCAGGAGATGGGTATTGGACACTCTTCATCCCCTTCGTTCGACTCCTCAGCTGACTCTGCGGTCAACTGCCATTCCACTCTCTTTTCTTCACGAGCCGCGCCTACTCTTTGTGACCTCCTATAGCTGGTGGAGTGGAACCCTGAAATTTCCCGTTCCAACCTTCCGTCCGTCTCTATATTTCTAGGCTCTGTAGAGGTCGTCTCTCTTGTCTTAAACCGTCGCTCGGTGTCGTCCCTATAGTTGTCAGGAACTCTGTCCTCATCTCGCGTTTGACTACCCCCGGGATTCTTTATCTTTTTACCCGTCTCCCTCATCCAAACTTGGTCACCCTGTCTTAACTGTCCAGTAAACACTGCCTTTTTTTTCTTCTTGACCTTCCTGGTCCTATTAGTCCTATCGGCCGTCGCCTTGAGGACCGTCCCTGATTCTCGGACAACTGGATCTGTAGGAGTTACTCCCTTCTTATTAACCTTATACGTCGCTACCCGTTTGACTTGGGACAATTTTCCTCCCTGTTCCTTGGTGCTATCCACCTTGCCCATACAGGCCCCGACTGTTCTTGGGGAAAGCCTCCCGTTGCTGTCAGCTTCCATAGGGAGAGGGACAGACCTTGTGTCACCTAGTGGTATCTTCACCCCTCTCACCGTTAGCGCGTCTGGATTAAAACTCAGAGTGGCTCCCCTCGCTCGGAGCCAATCCTCTCCCAGAATCATTTCGTTGCATAGCCCGGGTACCACATACAGGGGGAAATTCTCTTTCTTTCCGGCCACTCGTACGGGTAGCCATACCTTCCCTGTCACCGACATCCAGCTACCGTCGGCCTGACTGCACCCCACATCCGACGGGTACAACCTTCTCCTCCCTGCCACAGTCCGACAGACGTCCGCGTCTATTAGGGATATTATCGCTCCGGTGTCAACCAGAGCCTTCACCTGCGTGGCTCCTATCGTCACATCACAGGTGAGTTCTCCCTTTTTTGTGAGCGGAGGGAACACCTGGGCTCTCCTCTTTTCCTGTTTCAGGGTTCTCTCCTGGTACCCCGCTCCCGTGAGCATCGCAACTTGTGACAGTGGTTTCTTTCCAACCCTACCTGTCTGCCCTACCTCTCTTTCTCTACAGATTCGCCGAGGGGGTGGGGTTTGGTTCTGATTCCCTCTCTCCAGAGGATCTTTCGCCCTCGGGTGGCTTTTTCCTCGGTCAGGACAGTCCCTCCTAATATGTCTCGGGTCTCCACACCGCCAACACCTGTGGGACTGGTGGCTGTAGGAGAAACGGTCAATTTTACCTCCTCTCTGACACGCGTTCAGTTCGGTCTTTACGATGCCCACTCTTACTCTCCCATTATGTCGGGGTGTCTTCTCGTGGACAGTGGGGCACTCTCTCGACCTGTGGCCCTCGCCGCCACAGTTCCAGCACACCAATCCAGGCTGGCCCCGGGCGAGTCCTCCGGCCCCATATCTCATTCTGTTCCCCAGTTCCCGGCTCCTATTTCGCGACTCCTCTCCCATTATTCTTTTCTGCAACCACGCATAGTTCTTAGCTATTTTGCGTGCTTCTTCTAGAGTGTCCGGGCAACTCTTTAGCACCTCTATTTTGGTCGCTTCGTCCCGCAATGCATCCACCATCGTGTCCACTAGCATTGCTTGGGTTGTGGGCATATCGCGGTGTTCGGTCACCGAATACGCCAGGACCGCCAATTCTTGCATGCGGTCGACTAGTCTATCCACATCTTCCCCATCGGCCATCTCTATTCGAGACAGCTCGCGCACCGCCTGCACTGTGGTCTTTTCGCCGGCGAATTTCCTCTTCACCTGATCGCGAAAATCAGACCAGGCTATGCCCGGGTTACTTTCCAGGCATTTGCATATGTATTCTGAGGCCGCTGCGACTGCTCCGTCACAGGCAAGCAGCACCATTTCTCTATCGGTCAACCCATATACTAATCTTTTTTTCTCTATTATCGCCAACCACTCCTTGACTCCCCTCGGGTCTCCCCCATATGCGGGTACGCTAATTCCCCACAGTGGCCGCTTCATGGTCATCTGCAGCTCAACAGTCTGCTCTGACCCTTCCCCCATCGACTGACCCGCCCCGAATCCTCCCTGAGAATACATTATGTTATTATCTATTTTTTTTTTTTTTTCACTCGCCCCCTACAAGGTGTAACAGCGCCCAACACAAAACACAGACAGCCGCTGAAAGCAAAGCAAAGCATACAAAAGAGGGAACCAGCAAAAAAAATGGACTTACCCGGTCTGATGCACTCGAGTTCTTCTGCTACTGGTGGATGAGAATGACTAACGAGCTGTTCAGACTTTATAATCAGTTGATTAAAGTTCGTCGTCTGGCTTCACTCGTGGCGTGTTTTTTTTGTTTTTTTTTTCCTTCTTTTTTTCTTTTTTTTTCAAGATGCGCTTTGGTTTCGAGTTTACTTTCTTTCCTTTTTTTTCTTTTTTTTCAATTTTGGCTTTCTCTCTTTTTCTCCCTCCTTGTTCAGTTCGTTTTCTTTTTCTTTTTTTTTT
>NC_136485.1:98724924-98727066 GCF_053919585.1 Euprymna scolopes
AAAAAAATGTAAAAAAGAAATCATTATTTCGACATTTGAAAGTGGTGCTCACTTTTTAGTTACAACGTTCTGATAAATCAGTCACCCATTTTGTAAGCAATAAAAACGCGGTATATCTACCGCATTTGTAAGTCAGAAATATATTTGTTTCTCAAAGAAAAAAAAATAGAGAGAACAGGACTTTTTTTTATTGTTTTCATGAAAATAAAGTTTCGAGATTTTTAATTATTTTTTTTTTTACTTATTTAGTCAGTTTGTGTTTTTTTTTAAAAATTGTTTTTGTGAAAGATGAGTTTTTTTTCAAAACTTTTGTTTTGTTTCTTTTTAATTTTTTTAAAGTATTATAAATTTCACTAACATTCTGGAGAAATGTTTAATAATTTGGTATTTTTTTAGATTAGGTCCACCTCCACTATTTTCCTTTCAATGACGACATTTATAGGTTTCCGAGTATGCTGAACACGCAAATTGCATTGAAATTTTGCGGAAATAAATAGTTGTATTATGCATTGTATTCTTCGGCGGCCATCTTTTTACGTGCACACGCGCCATAAACAAATACACACACGTAAAAAAGATGGGCGCCAAAGATTACAATGCATAATACAACTTTTTATATCTTGATAACTACTTATTTCTGCAAAATTTCGATGCGATTTTCGTATTCAGCATAGTCGAAAACCATTTCAAGTCGTCATTTAAAAGACAATTGAGGAGGTGGACCTAATCTAAAAATTTACCAATAATTTTTAATCCCGCACGCCTCCCGATACATTGCTTCGTCAACATGCGACCATTTTATATCTCCCGAAGACACTTCCGTATTTAGAAAATAAATAAATAAATAAATAAAAAGTGACCGATTTACCAGAACGTGGTAACTAAAAAGTGAGTATCCCTTTCAAATGTTGAAATGATTTTTTTTTTTTTCAATTTTTTTTTCGTAATCTGGTTAGTGTTCATCAATAATAATCCAGTGAAAAAATTTCAAAAAACCTATCAGTATAGAAACTCCACCACGTAAGTAAATAAATAAAAAATGTTACGTGCGGGGGTACTAAGGGAACGACCATTAAATAATTCTGCGGGTCGCCATGGAACTCAACGCCCAAGGAGTATAAAAATAGTTTTCATGATCTGAAGAAATTTTTTTTTTTCCGAAAAGTGGGTGATCACTTTTCCATCTAAATTTAACTTAAAATGAGCACCCACTTTCTGGCCACCTGAGGAAGGGGCATTTATTTTCGTGTTTATTGGCTTAAAGGTTTTTTTGACAAGGCAGTTTGGTACGCGAATGCATATTTAACAGTTTTCGTTTATGCTCACGCATAGCATAAACAAAGGCTACGTCTGTGAAATGGAAAATAGTCCCAGAGTTCAGGGGTTAATACCATGCAAAAGAAATCAAACAAAAAGACTTTTTAGCCAAGAAACACACAGAAAGAAAAAAAAATAGCATCCATTTTTTTTCTATCGAATTCATTTGCTGTTTTTATTGAAAATTATTTTCCCCCGGATTTTTGATATAATTTTCCATTAAGGGCTGTGCGTCTCACGTTCGTAAATAACAAAAATTTTTTTTGTAGATTTTGGTGTGCTAAAAACGAATCTGCAAACCGTTTCCGTCGCAAAAAAATAGTTTTTATGATATGAAGAAATTACTTTTTCGAAAAAGTGGCGATCACTTTTCCATGTAAATTTAACTTAAAATGAGCACCCACTTTCTAGCCACCTGAGAGAGGGGGGATTTTTTCCCATGTTTATTGGCTAAACAGCTTTCGTTTATGCTTACGCATAGCGTAAACGAAGGCTACAGCTGTTAAATGGAAAATAGTCCCAGAGTTCAGGGGTTATTACCATGCAAAAGATATCAAACAAAAAACTTTTTAGCCAAGAAACAGAAAAATGCCCCTCTCTCAGGTGGCCAGAAAGTGGGTGCTCATTCTAAGTTAAATTTACATTGAAAAGTGATCACCCACTTTTCGAAAAAGTAATTTCATGAATGTCATGAAAACTTTTTTTTTGCTACGTAAACGGTTTGCAGATTCGTTTTTAGCACACCGAAATCTACAATAAAATATTTCGTTATATATGAACGTGAAACGGGCCTTAAAGTAAAATAATACCGGATTTTTTTTAGCA
>NC_136485.1:98739666-98772166 GCF_053919585.1 Euprymna scolopes
AAATTATTTTTTGCGTACCATTGTGCATTCATCCTAAACAATAAATTTGCATTTCTGCAATATTTTCCCCCATATTGGATGTTTTGGAGATGTCGAACATGAGATTTTTGAAAAATTGAATGTTTTAAAGTAGAATAAATAATTCTTCTACTTGGCAGCAAGGTCGCAGGTATTCCTCATGCAGCAAGGGCTAAAGCTATGTCATTTTGCTACCAAATGGCTGCCAAAATCAATTTAATTAGAAAGGTTTTACCAGTTACTTCTGGTGCTGTTCAAGGTAGCAGTAATTTCCAAATAACTTTTATTCTCACAGTCAGTAAATTAGGTGACTAAAATAGGATTTATCCATGTTTTGACAATGCCTTATTCACTGTAATTAATTTAGGAAACTAAAATAGGATGGTGGATTAGAGATGGACAGATAGAGACAGATAGATAAACAGAGAGAGGGGGAGAGTTGGAAACAGAGAGGGATGAGACAGAGGAAAGGAGAGAGATAGAGGGAATTAGAGAGAGAAAGGGGCTCAAAGAGAGATGGAGAGGGTGATATAGAGAGAAAGATAGATTGAGAGAGGGAAAGGGACAGATGGATAGAGAGAGGTAGTAAGAGAGGGGGAGAGAAACAGGAGGTGAACTACACTTCACCGTTTGTTTCCTCGTGCAGTAGAGAAGAAATCTTTCGAGACTGAGGCAATTTTAATGTTTTGTTATTATCCAGAGTACCCCTTTTTTTGGGGGGGGTAGATTTTCCTCACATTAGAAACCGACCGGGTTATCTGTACTTTCACTTAACAAATTAATAAAAGAAAAACATATTGTAAAATTTGAATTTAACATGAAAATACTATTTTAAAAAATAGCACAATAGCATAAGTGCCACTTTAGGTACTCCTTGGGCGTTGAGTTCCATGGCGACCAGCATAATTATTTAATGGTCGCTCCCTGAGCCCCCCCCCCCAGTCAAGGCTAATGCATGCGCACGTAACATTTCTTTTATTTACTGACGTTGGCTTAGTAACTAAACGATTTATTGATAATTTCGTAACCCTTAAACGCATGCCGGAAGATTTAAATTGGTTCATTATTGTTGTAAAGAAAAAAAAAAGTTTCATTCAACACAAAACCAAAAACACATTAATGATAAATGATTTATTATTCTATTCATTGAAATTTACTAATTTTTAAATAAAAAAGTAAAAAAAAAAAAAGTTAATAAAAAAAATAGTTGCTTATGTGCGCATAAAAAACTTGTTTTTTTTTGTTTTTTGTTTTTTAGATTAGGTCCACTTTATAATCACCCCCCAACCTCCTCATCTTAAGAACAGCTTCCGGAATAAACACCACTTTTGGAGGGGGTGGGCTATTTGCAAAATTTAACTGATATTTGTTGTCAGCAACACCCGAAAATACTATTAAATAAAAAAAAAAGGAGGGGTTCAGTGCACGTGGCAGAGAAGTAGATTTATTTATCAATAAAAGTTGCGGAGAAGTAAATTTATTTATCAATAAAAGTCGTCATTTAAAAAAGAAAATTGTGGAGATGGACCTAAATGTAAATATTTACCCCAAAAATTATCCCGAAGTTTATTACAAAAACGTTTTGTTTTCGCACTATTAAACAATTTGTTCATCCGCGCATGTAAAGTAAAAAATATTTGCAAAAGTGAGAAGTTATCAGTAAATGATTTAGTTTTTTTTTTAAATTTATTTATTTATTTTTTTTTTTACATTAGGTCCACCTCCACAAATGTTAAGAACGGCTGTCAGAATAAACACCCTCAACCTCTCCATGTTAACAACGGATTTCGGAATAAACACCATTTGGGGGGGGGGGATATTTAAAAAAAATTCGATAGAAGTCGTCATTTAAAAAGAAATTTAAAATCAAATGTTTGTAAAAGTGAGAAATTATTAATAAATGTTTAGTAACATTTTTCGGTGCTAATGCAGAGAGTGATCCGCGCTATTTTTTAAATCATATTTTCACGTTTAATTAAAGTTTTATGTTTTTTTTTATTCAATTGCAAGATTAAAGTACAGAATAGGTACAAAACACCCTCCTCTCCTCATGTTAAGAATGGCTTTTTAAATAATAACGTTCTTATTTCAGCATGGATCACTCTCTGCATGAGTACCGATTTTTCTTTTAATATTCATAAAAAGTAACATTTTTTTCAAAATAAATAAATAAATGTTTGTAAATGTGACAAATAATCGTTTAGTTACGGCAACGTCAGTAAATAAAATATGTTACGTGCGGGGTGGGGTGGGGGACTAAGGGAGCGACTATTATTTTTTCTGCTGGTCGCCATGAAACTCAACGCCCAAGGAGTACCAAAATGTAATTTTTTTTGTCAAATAAATAAATTTCAAGCAATTTTTGCAATAAATAATAGATAGCAACTTCGTTAATTTTACGACTCGCCCCAGCATATTATAAACACCCTAACTTCCCCATGTTAAAACGGCTTTCGGAATGAACACCCCCAACCTCCCCATATTAAGAACGGCTTTCGAGGTTTATGGAGGAGCGTTTTTTGTTTTTTTTTAACATGGGGAGGTTAGGGTGTTTATAATAAATACGTTGAGGCATGTCGTAAAAATAAAACAGTTTAGAAAAAGTTAAAACAAACTTTTTTATGTAAACAATGCCGTGAAAAGAAACTAAACAATCAAAACGTAATGTTTCATAAGTGAAAGCCTTAACATAAATAAAGGAATTTAAAATTAAAAAATTGGGAAGTACATAAATGAATTTAAATTTTTAAAATATGGGATTTTTTTTTTTTTTTTACTAATGCAGAGAGTGATCCGCGCTATTTTTTTAAAATCGTATTTCCACATATAATTAAAGTTTTGATATGTTTTTATTCAATTGTAAGGTTAAAGTACAGAATAGGTACAAAACACCCTCACTTCCCCATGTTAAGAATTGCTTTTTAAATAATAACGTTATTATTTCAGCATGTATCACTCTCTGCATGAGTAAGTTTTTTTGTTTTTTTTACTTATCCGGTAATTCGAGAGTAGTTGAAACGGAAGTTACCAGAAATAAAATCGGGCAAGTCTCGCAGAAACGACTTCGAAAAATATTTATATTTTATTTAATGTTTTAATAATTCGCGAGGTAAATTTATTTTAATGGCATAAAAACATCCCTCGACTCTAAAGATGGGTTGTCTGAAAATTTCAAATAAATTGGTAACGTAGAAATATGGTTTTATTCACTTTTAACGAACCAAATTTACATTTTTATATATATAGATATATAATATATACATATATAATATATATATATAATATATATATATATAATATATATATATATATATAATATATACATATATAATATATATATAATATATATTCAGTAATGTGATTGATAATTTAAAATTCAAATTAGAATTAAATTAAAAATCCGTTTCACAAGAAGGAACAACAACAACATCAATAATTTGTACGATCGTTTCGGAAAACAATGTTTTTATTGTGGTAGACATTAAGCCACGGACAATAATTTTTACATATAGTATTTTAAAAAAAACAAAGTTTCCTCATCAGCAAAAGTATTGAGAAGGGTTTTTAATATATGTAAAAGACACCATAAATACACCTAGCATTAAAAGTAAGGCAGATGTATCTGGAAAAAATTAAAAAAAAAGATATTATATACTTGATAAGCAAATTAATATGGGTAGAAGATAGAAATAAAATTATAAATCTGAATTTGGTTTAAATATAATATATATATATATATATATATATATATATATATATATATATATATATATATATATATATATATATATATAATTATTTACTTTTTAATTCTTCATCTTTTGAAATCAGCAATTAAGGTCAAAGCATTCATATGGATGTTTATTGTAGCTTTTCACCTTATGAAATGATAAATTTTCAAAATATCGGTAAGCATACGTTTGATTAAAACGCTACATTTAAAACTGAAGAGAGAAAGGGGAAGATAATCGTATTTCTTTAATTAAAAAATGCAAGGGCGATAATTAGTGTTTACTTAATTTATTATTAATAATCAAGCAAACAAAATATAATCTATTTGAAATTATTGAATTTAATATTTGATAATTTATTTATTTATTGAAATACAAAATATAATAGGTTAAAGCTAATAATATATTTTAATAATATATAATAATGGTCGATATATCAGATCAATTAATATTAACAATAATATTGATGATCAAAATTTGCATTAATAAGCATATCAAGTTATAGTTTAATTTCAATAATTTTTACATATAATATTTAAAAAAAACAAAGTTTCCTCATCATCAAAAGTATTGGGAAGCGTTTTTAGTATATGTAAAAGATACCATAAATAAACCTAGCATTTTTTTTATATATAAATATACATATGTGTACATACATATATATATATGCACATATATATACATATACATACATATATGTGTGATCGTTTATGTATATTCATGTTTAATTTATTTATTTGTTTCTTTTCTATTGATCTGAAAATAACATAAATAAATTAAATATACATAAACGATCACATATATATACATGTATATATATATATGTATATATATTGGCATGTATATATATATATATGTGCATATATATATATATATGTATGTACACATATGTATATTAATATTTAAAAAAAAAGAAAATGTTTGCCTTAAACCACTAAACTAGTTTTAAAACAGATCCTTTGTTCAATAAAATGCATGCCAATGGCTGATAGAAAGGGCGCGGTGGATATTAAAAGCTGATTGGCTAACTAAAATCCTCAACAGAAAAGGACCATATAAAAACGATAAACAACCGCAGAATTCGAGCATAAGCCTGACGAATCCTAGAGTGGATGAAACGCCGAATATTCAGTGTAGCTTAATCGTCATATATATTTTATTAATAACTATATTATGTGTATATATATTATATAGCTATATATATATTATATTTATATATATATTATATTTATATATATATTATATTTATATATAAATGTTATATATATATAAATATTATATATTATATATATATTATATATATGTTATATATATACAATATATATTATATATATTATATATATATTATATATATTATATATATTATATAATATATATATTGTATATATTTATATATATATATTATATATATATTATATATATATTATATATATATATATATTAAATATTATATATATATTATATATGATATATATTATATATGATATACATTAATTATAATATATATATAATATATGTAATATATATCCTATATAATATATATATAATATATATATATTATATATGATATATATTAAATATAATATATATGTAATATATATCATATATAATATATATATATAATATATGATATATATTAAATATAATATATATGTAATATATATCATATATAATATATATATAATATATATATTATATATGATATATACTAACTACAATATATATATAATATATATGTAATATATATAATATATATATAATATATATATTATATATGATAAATACATCATAAATATAATATATATGTAATATATATAATATATAATATATATATAATATATATATATATATTATATATGATATGTACTAACTATAATATATATAATATATGTCATATACATCATATATAATATATATAATATATATATTATACATGATATATACTAACTATAATGTATATATAATATATATGTAATATATAATATATATATCATATATGATATATACTAACTATAATATATATATATTATAGATGATATATATTAAATATAATATATATACAACATATGTAATATATATCATATATATTATATATATTATATATGATATATATTAAATATAATATATATATAATATATATATTATATTATATATGATGTATATTACATATAATATATATAATATATATAATATATTATATATTATATTATATATATTATATATGATATATATTATATATTATATACATATTATATATGATATACATTATATATATTATATATTATATATATTATATATATTGTATATGATATGTGTTATATATTATATATATAATATATATTATATATATTATATATATAATATATATTATATATATTATATATATATTATATTTATATTATACAATATATATATTATATATATTTATATCATATATATATTATATATCATATATATTATATCTATATGACATATATTTATATTATATATATTATATATCATATATATATTATATATGTATATTATATATTTTATATATATATTATATATTATATATATATTATATATACATATTATATATAGATTATATATTATATACATATTATATATTATATATAATATATATTATATATATATTATATATTTTATATATATATTTTATATATATGTATTATATATATATTACATATATACATTTTATACATATATATTTCATATATATATTTTATATATATATTTTTTATATATATATTATATATATTTTATATATATATGTATTATATATATTTGTATATATATATTTTATATATATATTATATATATTTTATATATATAGAATATATATATATTTTTATATATATATATTTTATATATATATTATATATATTTTATATATATTATATATATATTTTTTATATATATATATTATATATATGTATATTATATATATATATTAATATTTAGTAATGTGATTGATAATTTAAAAATCAAATTATAATTAAATTAAACACTATATGTAAAAATTATTGTCCGTAACTTAATGTCTACCAAAATAAAAACACTGTTTTCCGAAACGATCGTACAAATTATTGATTTTGTTGTTGTTCCTTCTCATGACACGGATTTTTAATTTAATTATAATTTGATGTTTAAATCATCAATCACATTACTAAATATTAAATTAGCCCTAGAATCGAGCTTATTATATATCTTAATTACAACGGGCACTTTTTCTTTCCCTGTATTTTAATTAAACTAGTAATTTTACTATTACATTAAAATGCACTCTGCTCTTTAGATTATTGGTCTAATCTCCTTTAAATTTATATATATATTATATATGTTATATATTATATATATATATTATATATATATTATATATATAGTATGTATATATTATATGTATATTATATATATATGATATATATATATTACATATAATTCTGTATATATTATACATATCATTATATATATATCATACATATAATTATATATATATTATATATATATTATACATATAATTATATATATATATATTATATATTATATATATATATTATATATAATATATATATATATATATTATATATATATTATATATATATATTATATATATATATTATATATATCTATATTGTATATATATATTATATATATATATATTATATATATATATTGTATATATTATATATATATTATATATATTATATATATATGATATATATTGTATATATATTATATATATACATTATAAATATATCATATATATATATTATATATAAATATATATATATACTATATATTATATATATTATATATATATTATATATATATTGTATATATTATATATATATTGTATTTATTATATATATTGTATATATTATATATATAATATATATATTGTATATATAATATGTATATAATATATATAATATGTATAATATATATATAATGTATATTATTTATAATATATATATTTAATATAAATATATATATAATATAAATATATATAATATATATATATAATTTAAAGGAGATTAGAAGAATAGTCTTAAGAGCAAAGTGTATTTTAATGTAATAGTAAAATTACTAGTTTAATTAAAATACAGGGAAAGAAAAAGTGCGCGTTGTAATTGAGATATATAATAAGCTTGATAGCTAAATATCCTAGAGCTAATTTTATATTTAGTAATGTGATTGATAATTTAAAAATCAAATTATAATTAAATTAAAAATCCGTTTCATAAGAAGGAACAACAACAAAATCAATTATTTGTACGATCGTTTCGGAAAACAATGTTTTTATTGTGGAAGACATCAAGTTACGTATAATAATTATTACATATAGTTTTTTATCAAACAAGATTTCCTCATCAGCAAATATTGGAAAGGGTTTTTATTAAATGTAAAAGACACCATAAATAAACCTAGCATTAAAGTAAGGCAGATGTATCTTGAAAAAATTAAAATAAAGGTATTGATTTAATACTTGATAAGAAAATTATTATGAGTAAGGAATAGAGATAAAATAGAGTAAAATCATACATATAAATTTGGTTTACGTACAATATTATACATACATATATATACAAATACATACATGCATATATATGAGAAAGTATATAAAATATATATACATATACATAGATATACATATATATATACATAAAACCCTTCATACAAATATTTACCTTTTGATTTTTCGCCTTGTGAAATCAGGAATTATGGTTAAAGTACTCATATAGATGCTTGCTATAGCTTTCCAGCTTATGAAATGACAAATTTTAAAAAAGAACGCTTACATACTAATTTATTTCTGTTAACGTACTTTTGATTAACGGACGCTAAGGTTTAGAATTCGAAAGAAATTGGAGGATAATGTTATTTGTATAATTAAATAATTTAAGGGGGATAATTGGGCATATTTCTTTAATTAAAGAATGTAAGGGAGATAATAGTCTAACTTAATTTATTACAGAATAATATAAAAAAATTGTAATCTACTTTACTTATAAGTAAATTTTAATGATTTACGGTGGTTTATATTTATTAAATTTAAACCAACGTTTATGATTGCATGTGAATATTAGTTCCTCTTTTGTATTTAAGACGGTGGTTGTATTTTTTATATCGTCATATTTCAAAATTTTGAGGGTACATAGTGCACAGAATTTATCTCCTAGTTTCGTACCAATCATTGATTTTGTTGTTGTTCTTTCTCATGAAACGGATTTTTAATTTAATTATAATTTGATTTTTAAATTATCAATCACATTACTAAATATTAATATATATATACATATATATATAATACATATATAATAAAATATATATATATAATATAATATATATATAATATGAAATATATATAATATAATATATATATATAATAGAAAATATGTACATATAATATAAAATATATATATATATAATATACATATACATTATAAAATATATAATATATATATATAATAGAAAACATGTATATATATAATATAAAATATATATATATAATATAAAAATATATATATAATATAATATCTATATATATAATATAAAATATATATATATATAATATAAAATATATATATATATAATATAAAATATATGTATATAATATACAATATATATATAATATAATATATATATATATAATATATATAATATATAAAATATATATATAATATATATTTAATATAAATATATATAATATATATACAATATATATATTGTAAATATATATAATATATGTATAATATATATATAGAAAATATTTATAATATATTTATAATAAATATATATATATAATATATATATAATATTTTATATATATATAATATTTAATATGTATATAATATATAATATATGTATATTATATATATATTATATAATGTATTATATATATATATTATATAATATATATATTATATATATTATATACTATATATACATAATATATATATTATATACAATATATAATATATATATAATATATATTATATAAAATATATATATATTATATATACAATATATATATAATATATATAATATATATATTATATATATATAATATATATATTATATATATTATATATATAATATATATATTATATATATTATGTATATAATATATATTATATATATAATATATATATTATATATATAATATGTATATTATATATATTATATATATAATATGTATGTATAATATATATACAATATATATTATATACTAAATATATATATTATATATATAATATATATATTATATATATTATACATAGATATTATATATATAATATATATTATTTATAATATATATATTATATATAATAGATATATTATATATATAATATATATAATATATATTATATATATTATATATATATATAATATATATTATATATATTATATATAATATATATATTATATATATAATATATATATTATATATATAATATATATATTATATATATATTATATTATATATATATTATATATATAATATATATATTATATTATATATATATATTATATATAATATATATTATACATATTATATATATAATATATATATTATATATATTATATATATATTTTATATATATATTTTATATATATATTATATATATATTATATTATATATATTATATATATTGTTTATATATTATGTATATTATTTATATATTATATATATAATATATATATATTATATATATAATATATATACATTATATATATATTATATATTTGATATATATTATGCATATGTATTATACATATATATTATATATAAAATATATATCATATATGTTTATAATATATATATTATATAATTATATTATATATATATTATATATATAATATATATATTATGTATATAATATATATACATTATATATATATGATATATATTATACATATATTATATATAATATATATTTTATATATGTTTATAATATATATATTATATATGTTATATACATATTATATTATATATATATATTATATTATATATATATATTATATTATATATATATATTATATGTATATATATTATATATATAATATATATTATATATATTATATATATTGTATATATATTATATAACTTATATATATAACATATATATTATATATATTATATATATATTATATATATAATATATATACTATATATATGATATATATTATATATATATGATCTATATTATGTATATAATATATATATATATTCTATATATATGATATATATTATATATATATGATCTATATTATGTATATAATATATGTATATTATATATATAATATATATATTATATATAGACATTATATATATTATATATAATATATATTATATATATAATATATATATTATCTATATAATATATATATTATATATATAATATGTATATTATATATATATATATTATATAAATTATATATACTATATATTATATATATAATATATATATTGTATATATTATATATATAATATATATATTATATATATATTACATATATATTATATATATTACATATATATTATGTATATAATATATATTATATATATAAAATATATATTATATATATTATATATATATTATATATATAATATATATATATATTGTATTTAATATATATTATATATATTATATATATAATAATATATATATAATATATATATTATATATACAATATATATATTATATATAATATATATTTTATATATATATATATGTTATACATATATTATATATATATATATTATATATATATTATATATTATTTATATATTATATATATAATATATTATATATATATAATATATATACATTATATATGTATTATATATATTTGATATATATTATATAAATATATTATACATTATATATGTAATATATGTATTATATATATAATATTGAATATATATATAATATATATATAATATTTTATATATATATAATATTTAATATGTATGTAATATAATATATAATATATGTATATTATATATATTTTATATAATATATATATTATATATATTATATACTATATATATATATAATGTATATATATTATATATAATATATACATATAATATATATTATATAAAATATATATATATTATATATATAATATATATATGTTATATATATACTATATATATGTTTTATATATAATATATATATTATATATAATATAATTCCCCCCACTCTTTATCTGTGCCTAAACCTAAACGTAGATTCCATGAACAAAGCTTTTTTATTAGAACTGCACGCCTGTGGAATTGTCTTCCGTTTTCCTGCTTTCCGGCTACTACAATATGGTTGTCTTCAAGTCTAACGTAAATAAGTTCTTGATGAGCCGTTCCATATAAGTTATCAAATTTAACAAATTTTCATTACTAATGATTATTATATTGTCCAATTTCTACTGTACACTCTTTAACCCTTATCCTTGAGTTGCCTCTGTGACCTTGATAATGAGTTGAATCCTATCGAAAAAAAAGAAAAAGTCCAATGTGAACAAGTTCTAATTGTATCGTCCCCCTAAGTAATCCAAGTTTCAAAATTCCCACTGTTTAATATGCTAAAATCACAATCACCAATGTATACCTATTAACCCTTATCCTTGAGTGGCCTCTGGGCCTTGATAAGGGGTGACACCCTTGTAAAAAAAAATATATATATTATATATATCTATTATATAATATATATATTATATATATAATATATATATTATATATATAATATATATATTATATATAATATATATTATATATATAATATATATATTATGTATATAATATATATATTATATATATATTAAATATCTATTATATATACAATATATAGTATATATATTATATATATATATATTATATATATATTATATATAATATATATATTAAATATGGATAATATATATATTATATATAATATATATATTATATATAGATAATACATATATTATATATAATATATATATTATATATATAATATATATATTATGTATATATATTATATATATAATGTATATATAATATATATTTTATATTTGATATATATATTATATTTATTATATATATAATATATATATTATATATATTACATATATATTATATATATGACATATATATTATATATATTACATATATATTATATATATAATATATATATTATATATATAATATATATATTATATATATGATATATATATTATATATATAATACATATATTATATGTATAATTAATATATATTATACATATATATTATATATATTATATATATAATATATACATTATATATATAATATATATATTATATATATAATATATATATTATATATATTATATATATGTTATATATATTATTTATATATTATATATATAATATATTTATTATATATATAATATATATACATTATATATATTATATATATGATATATATAATACGTATATATTATATATAATATATTATATATATTATATATATATATTATATATATATTTTATATATTATATATATATTATTTTATATATATATTATATATATTACATATATATTTTTTATATTATATATATAACATATATTATATATATTACATATATATTATATATATATTATATATATAATATACATACTATATATATATGATATATATTATATATATATGTGATATATATTATATATATGTGATATATATTATATATATGTGATATATATTATATATATGATATATATTATATATATAATATATATATTATATATATATTATATATAATATATATATTATATATAGATAATATATATATTATATATATTATATATATATAATATATATATTATATATATAATATATATATTAAATATATTATATATATTTATTATATATATATATTATATATTATATATATATATTATATATAATATATATTATATATATAATATATATTATATATATAATATATATATTATATATAATATATATATTATATATAATAAATATATTATATACATAATATATATATTGTATATTTTATATATAATATTTATATTATATATGTATATTATATATATAATATATATATTATATATAATATATATATTTTATATATAATATATATATTATATATTATGTATAATATATATATTATATATAATATATATATTATATATATAATATATATATATTATATGTATAATATATATTGTATATATAATATATGTATATATATATAATATATATATAATATTTAATATATATATAATATATATATAATATTTTATATATATATCATATTTAATATGTATATAATATAATATATAATATATGTATATTATATATATATTATATAATATATGTATATTATATATATTATATACTATATATATAATATATATATATATTATATATAATATATATATAACATATATTGTATAAAATATACATATATATTATATATATAATATATATATGTTATATATATACTATTTATATGTTATATATAATATATATATTATATATATAATATATATATTATATATATTTTATATATAATATATATATTATATATATTTTATATATAATATATATATTACATATATTTTATATATATTATATATAATATATATATTATGTATAATATATATATATTATATATTATATATATATGATATACATAACATATATATTATATATATAATATATATATATTATATATAATTTAATATATATATTATATATACAATATATATATATTATATATATATTATATATATAATATATATATATATATATTATATATATAATATATATTATATATATATTATATATACAATATATATCATATATAATATATATATTATATATACATAATATATATATTATATATATATTATATATATTATATATATTATATATATATTATATATAATATATATATTATGTATATATTATATATTATTTATGTAGTTTGTATATAATATATATATTATATATAACATATATATACATTATATATATATTATATATATGATATATATTATACGTATATATAATATATATATTATATATGTTCATAATATATATATTACATATATATTATATATATATTATATATATATTATATATATATTATAGATATATTATATATAGTATATATATATTATATTATATATATATTATATATATACTATCTGTATATATATTATATATAATATATATTATATATATATTATGTATATATGATATATATTATATATATGATATATATTATATATATATGATATATATTATATATATGATATATATTATATATATAATATATATATTATATATATATTATATATATTATATACATAATATATATATAATATATATATTATATTTATAATGTATATATTATATATATAATATATATATAATATATTATATATAGATAATATTTATATTGTATATATAATATATATATTATATATATAATATACATTATATATATAATATATATATATATTATATATAATATACTATATATATATTATATTATATATATAGTATATTATATATATATTATATATATCATATATATTATATATATAATATACATATTATATATATCATATATCTATATTTTATATAATATATTATATATATATTATATATATATTATATATATACTTTATATATTATACATATATTATATATATGATATATATATTATATATATAATATATATATTATATATATATTTTATATATTATATATATAAAGTATATATTATATATATAATATATATACATTATATATATATTATATATATATGATATACCTTATCCATATATACTTCATATAATATATATATTATATATGTTTATAATATATATATTATATATATTATATATATATTTTATATATATTATATATATATTATATTATATATATATTATATATATTATATATATATATATTGTATATATATTATATATATTTATTAAATTATATATATATTATATGATGTATATATTATATATATATTATATTATATATATATATTATTTATATTATATATATATTATATTATATATATATTATATATATTATATATATATTATATATAATATATATTATATATATAATATATATTATATATATAATATATATTATATATATAATATATAATATATATATAATTTATATTATACATATTATATATATATTGTATATATAACATATATATTATATATATATGATATATATTATATATATTACATATATATATATATATGATATATATTATATATATGATATATATTATATTTATATGATATATATTATATATATGACATATATTATATATATAATATATATATTATATATATAATATATGTATTATATATATAATATATATATTATATATATAATATATATATTTTATATAGATAATATATATATTATATATAGATAATATATATATTATATATAGATAATATATATATATTATATATATAATATATATTATATATATAACATATATATTATATATATAATATATATATTATATATATAATATATATATTATATATATATGATATGTATATTTTATATATTATATATATATTATATATTATATATATAATATATATTATATATATAATATCTATTGTATATATAATATATTCTATATATATATATTATATATAATATATATATTGTATATAATAAATACATTATATATATAATATATATATTATATATTTGTATATAATATTTATATTATATATATAATATATATTATATATAATATATATATATTGTATATATAATATATGTATTATATATATTATATATATTATATATATATTATATATATGATATATATATATTATATATAGTATATATATTATATATAATATATAATTTATATATAATATATATATTTTATATAATATGTATATGATATATAATATATATATATTATGTATATAATATATATATTATAATATATATATAATATATATGTTATATATAATATATATTATATATATAATATGTATATAATATGTTTATTAAATATATATGAAATATATAATATATATATAATATATATATAATATATATAATATATATATTATATATATATAATATATATATTATATATATATTATATATATAATATATATATTGTATATATATTATATATATATTGTATATATAACATAATATATTATTTATCATATAAAAAAAGTAGTTACCTCCCTTTGTTCAAACTAATTATATCGACGACTTCTCCTTTCTGAAAGCCCTATTTTGATTGGCTAGGATTAAGCTCCTTGGCCAATCAACAAAGATTTAATATAAGCAGAATTCTGGAAAAACAGATTCGCCCTCTTTTTGAATCAATCTTCGGCCTATAGACAACTATGGAAAATCTCTCCTAAATTTGCCGCCGAATTTTGATTGAACTTTTTCAGGGAGCCGTCCAAGACTTTTGGACGATAAAGAACTTTTTATTGGACTTCTAAAGCCGCAAACACAATTAGTTTTGCGAGAACCTTTTCTTTGTAATATTTTCAATTTAATATACATAATTTTCTCCAATTCTTGTGTGAGTTCAGCAATCTTTATTTCTGTATTTCCCACTTCCTACTTCAACAAGACACCAGCTCCTGGCAATCGCCATATTTTGCAAAACTAAATAAGGTTTAGCAGCTTGTTGTGAAGAAAAAAAATAAAAGGGAAGAGAAGATTTTAACTCCTGAGGATATTTGCAAGGAAAATGGAAAAAGGAATACCAATTTGAGAAGTCCATCTTAAAAAAAAAAAAATTTATTTCGTTTCCAAAAAAAAAACGAACAAATAGTATTTCTGCCTTTGTTAAAGGTTTAAAATTCAATGAACATTTTAAAGAAAAAAAAAAATTTATTTCGCTTCCAAAAAAAAAAAAAACGAACAAATAATATTTCTGCCTTTGTTAAAGGTTTAAAATTCAATGAACATTTTAAAGGAAAAAAAATTTTTTTATTTCGTTTCCAAAAAAAAACGAACAAATAATATAATATTTCCTGTTGTATTATTAAAAGTTTGAAACTTTCTACCGACTGAAGTTCGCGTAAAGCAGACATCATTCGTTCAAGAGTGTGGCGTCGTACATACGAATGTAAATAAACATGGCCTCCTTATATAAGGGCGATAACTCCACTTATGCAAACTTCCGTCCAAGGGTCATAACTCCATTTATGCTAAGTTCCGTCCAAGGGCCATAACTCTTCTCGGCCTATCCACAGACATTATCAACAATACTCCCACAAAATTTAACTTGTTTAAAAAAAAAAAACAACTTAAAACCATCATCCTTTCCCAAAACAAAACAACTGTAAAATGGATGATTTCCGGACCTTGAAGGGTGTTAGGGCGCTCCAGAAACGTGTTAAAGGAAGATATTTCCCTTAACACGGACATGTTGGAAGAACGCGAAGGTTTGAGAAAAAAAACCTTCCAGGAGGAAGAAGCTATAATTAAGGAGTTGCAGATTGAGGTCCGCTCCTTAAATGATAAAATTAAAGGGCTGTGTATAAAAGCAGAACTTGATTTAAGGGAGTGTGGATTTGTTGAGGAGCAAAGGAGGGAAATTGGCTTTCGAGCTAATATTAATGATCGCCTTGCCGACATTGAAAACTCTATTGAAAACCCCACCACATCACGGAAAAATGAACCTACCTCTGTACCTTTGCTTTCTGTCCCCAAGTTGCAGTGTGCCACCTTTAGTGGAATCAATCCTTCCAAATTTGAATATAAAAATTTTATTGCTCAATTCAAAAACTGTACTGAGTCTATTGATTCCGGCAGGGCAAAATTAGCCTTATTGAAAGGGTATTTGAGTGACTATGCCTTGCAATTGGTTTCCCATCTGACCTTGGAGGATGGTAATTACGATGTAGCGGTGGATTTGCTGACCAAGGAATTCCTGGATGTCCCCTTTATAATAAGTGAGATCTTCAAGCAGATCATTTCTACTTCTCCTCAATATGACCCTGAATTTGTGGCTGTGAAGCAATACCTTGCTGAGGTGAGAGTGGATTTATCCGAATTGAGGACTTCATATCTGATAGATTTTTTTGAGGAGAACTCCCCCGGATTTTTGCTGGTCAGCCATATTATATACGAAAAGTTGCCAGTTGCCTTGAGAAGGGAAATTAACCACAGAGTGGGCACGAGTTACCCGTCTCTAACACAAATTTTTGAAAATTACAATGAGGCAGTTCGTGCTCTGTCTCGAAATAAAAAACTTTTTCGGGTTACGGAAAACCCCTCGAAGAATGATAAAGGGCAGGTCAAGACCTATGAAAAAAAGAATGGTGATGCTGCTCTACAGAATTTCACTACAAGCTCTTCTGGGGCATATTGCAAACTTTGCACATCACGTGGCCACACTATGCTAAAATGCACCAAGTTTGCATCTTATGAAGCCAGAGTTGAGAGGTGCAAACAGCTGAAACTGTGTACAGGATGTTCCAGCTTAAAACATAAAAGTGAGAATTGTCCTGGACTCCAGAGCAAATCACCCCTCACGTGCAGCTTATGCCTTTCAAAGGCGCATATTGCACCCCTGTGCAACACTAAGAGAGTGGTTTCTCTATTCTCTCACGTTTATGAAAACGAAATCATATTGCCTGTTGTAGCTATTTCTTTAAATTATGGATCTGAGAAAGCTACTATTAACTGCCTATTGGACACAGGGAGTCAGCGTTCATATTTTTCTAAGAAAATATTAAAGGAGCTGAAGTATCCTGATGGAAATTCTGATCCAACCGATTATCAAATGAAGACCTATGCGGGTGTAACTATGAGGCGATTTGAACAGGTTGTCTTGAACGTTACCGTGGGAAAGGGGAAACAACTCCCTATTCCTGTTTTAATCGATGATGGATTCAGTATGCAGTTTGAGTTCGCCAGCTTTGGCCAAGTGAAGTCCAACCTGAATGAGTTGAAACACAGATTGGCATTTTCAAATGAAAAACAGGGTGATTCCATAACAATTCAGGGTATCCTGGGAGTTGACATATTTCAGTTCATGGAGGGTTCCAGAATCATTAAATGTATGAATGGACAGGCCTGGGATTTGCCTCAAGGGATTGCCCCATTTGGTAATGTACAACACTTTTTGTATCCTCATCAAGTCAGTCCTGTGAGATGTGGAATTTCCAAAACAATTGTCAATTATCATACTACAATATCCAAATATGCCCATTGCCCTGAACGACAGTTGAATTCCATATTGGAACCCAAGTCTTCCTACCCGGATCCGTTTCCAGATGTATTTGAGAATTCCAACGTGGAACGGAATTTGGAAAAAATGTTTGCTGTGGACTCAGCTGCTGCTTCCCATGACGAAGAACTAATTGGTGATTATGACAGAAATAGGATTAAAAATTTCAGGAAGTCTATCGAATTCAGGGATAATTCTTATTTCGTGGATCTACCTTGGCATAAAGACAAAATCGATTCCGTTCCCTCTAACTATCAAGTCGCTCTTAAAGTGCTTGACAGAACAATGCTTTCATTGGAGAAAAGGGACTTGGATAAGACCTATACTGATATTTTTCTTCAGCAAGAGAGCGAAGGGATTATCGAGAGAATTGAAGTCGCCCCACAAGATTTCTGCAAATACATTTGGATACCCCATCGACCGGTCTTTAAGTCGGATCAACAGGTAACCACTAAAATCAGATCTGTTTTTAACTGTTCGTTGAAGACTGGGGGTGGTTACTCCCTAAATGAAGCATCTTATCCGGGTGTGAACATGATGAATAACATGCTTGAACTGTTGCTCTTATTTCTTACTAACAAATATGTATTATTGGGAGACATAAGAAAGGCATTTCTTATGATCAAACTCCGGTCGGTTAAGGACAAAAACAGATTTTGTTTTTCGTAAAAGATGGAGACAATTTGCTTTGCTTCCGATATTGTACATTGATATTTGGCTTCAATGCCAGCCCATTCATTTTAAATTACGTTCTCAAACACCATGTCAGCCGTTTTCCGAATGATGCATGTACTGAGATGCTGAAAAATCGATTTTATGTCAACAATTTATGTATGACCAGCAATTCTTCTGAGGAAATAATCAGTCTCTATAAGAGTGCCGTGCCTCGTCTGCAGACGGGAAATTTCCAGTTGAGATCGTGTAACTCCAACTATGAGCCTCTTCGAGACATTATAACGGAGGATGACAGAATCGTGCAGCATGGTTGCGAGTACGAAAAGGTCTTGGGATATAAATATCACCCTGAATTGGATACTATTAGCATTGTTAACACTCTGGTTCAAAGGAACATACTCTCAAAAAGGGATATTTTGGCCCAGACAGCAAAAATATTTGACCCACTGTCACTATGTGCCCCGGTTACAATTAGGGCAAAAATACTTCTCCGAAGATTGTGGTTGCTCAAGTTGGGTTGGGATGAAAAGGTTCCTACTGACATAATGACTACCTGGTCGAATTTGGCCGAGGACCTTTCTGGTCTAGGTGATCTATTTTTTACAAGACATGCTATAGACACTGGTAGCCAACTGAAATTATATTTGTTCTGTGATGCGTCACCACAGGCATATGGATTTGTCATATATGGCGTGCAAAATGGGAAGTCTCACATAATATTTTCCAAGGTTAAAGTGGCCCCGATGAGGACAAAGACATTACCTATGATGGAGTTGCTTGCAGTATATATTGCATTCAAGGCTTTAACTATGATACTGAGATCCTTCTCTGGTGTCAACATAGAGGACGTTTTTGTTTCTGTGGATGCGCAAGTTGTTTTGTCATGGTTGCTCACCGAGAATATAAAGGCAAAGAGTCTGTATAGCAGAAACAGAATTAAAGATATTCGAGAAATGAAGGAGAAGTTGAGTGAGGAATTTGGGTTGGGCATTCATTACAAATATGTTCCTTCTGCCGACAACCCGGCTGACCTTCTTTCTCGTGGTATCACTCTGGAAAAGTTTAAACAGGGATTGGACTACTGGACATGCGGACCTGCGTGGCTTGTTGAGCAACCTGAGAAGTGGCCTACGAGTACTTTGAGCTGTCTGAGCCCGGAAAATAAGTGTCATGTGGAAAGTGTTTTCCATAATACATTGAGTGAAGCTGTTAGGGAACCACTGATTCCATTTGACAGGTTCTCGGACTTCAACAAGTTGTGTCGATCAACTGCTTTCGTATTCAAGTTTGTGCATCGATGCAGAAAAGTGAAGGAACATTCAGATCCAAAACAGACAGCCACGAATTACCTGATAAAGATGATGCAATTGCAATCGTTTGAAAAGGAAATTGCTTATTTGAAGAATCCTCTTGACAGGGAAATCCCAGTGCTGGTGAAGAATCTTAACGTTTTCATCGATTCTGATGGGATTTTGAGATTGGATGGTAGAATTGCCAATTCGACAAGATATGACTACAATTTAATCTATCCAATATTGCTTGCAAAACATCACTCTCTTACAAAATTACTGATTATGGATAGCCATAATCGATGCAGGCATTTGGGTATTGGTACGACAGTGACCAAATTGCGGTTATCCGGATACTGGGTCCCACAGGCAAGACAGTCTGTGAAGACTGTGATTTCTAACTGCAATACCTGTAGGGAATTCAACAGCCTAGCCTTCAAATACCCCAAATTGACAAATTTGCCAAAACACCGTGTTAGATTAATCAATCCTTTCCAACACACAGGCATAGACTACACAGGTCACATCTGGGTACAAAGAGATGGAAAGTCTCATAAAATGTATTTATTAATTTTCACATGTATGAACGTGAGGGCTGTTCACATTGAACTTGTACCTGATATGAGCACACAAGCCTTCATTCAAGCCTTGATTCGGTTTTCAAATACCTATGGAGTTCCCAGTCACATATACAGTGACAATGCACGTTCCTTTAATGCAGCCTTAGGTGGTGATGTAATTAAACATCACATAAACAGTAATGAGTTCTGTAACTCATATTCAAGCGCTGGCATTAAACACATAAAAATACCCTTATACTCCCCTTGGGTTGGAAGTACTTGGGAAAGAATGATCAGAGTGATTAAAGTCATGCCTATTCAAAACACTTGGCCGACCTAAAATCAGTTATTTTAACCTTCTAACCCTTCTATCAGACATCAAAAGAGCCGTGAACTCTCGACCTCTGACCTACAGATGCTCTACCGATATTGATCTGCTTCCCTTAACACCCAACTGCTTCACTCATCCAAATATAAACTGTGAGCTCTCCTTCCAATCTGACACACCCAGTTTGGTTGAGACAGAACCAATAACTAGGTCTCTCCTTGTGAGTACCTTGGAAAGCAGAGAGGAATTAATATCTAAATTCAAAGAGATGTGGCACGATGAATATTTGCTAAGTCTGAGGGAGAGTTGCAAGGATTTACACGAAATCGAATTTCACAATAAAATAAATATCAACGACGTAATACTCGTCAAGAATCCGACCAAGTCCAGGCCCTTCTGGAAGCTGGGCAGAGTTATTGAGCTATTTAGTGGCAACGATGGCAAGGTTCGTTCTGCTCGAATAAAAAGAGGTGATGGTGCAGTGGAAACACATAGCCTCAAACATTTATATCCGTTGGAGTTATCACTCACTCATAACCACTTTCCTGACACCCCAGCAGATGAGGAATCTGATGAATTTGCATCCCAACCTATAGAAGAATGTAGGGACCCATCGGAACCTTCAGAAGAAATGGCCAATTACAGGCCTAAAAGGATCAAGAAATCCACATCTAATCCTGAATACATTTATTATTAAAAAAAAAAAATTTTCCATTGTAAATGGGCCATAATAATGCCCAACACATTAAGGTATATTCTACCTGTTAAATATTTCTATTAAACAGAATATTCTGTACAATTTAATTTATACATTACATTTATTATTAAAAAAAAAGAAGAAAATTTGCATTGTAAATGGGCCATAATAATGCCTAACACATTAAGGTATATTCTACCTGTTAAATATTTCTATTAAACAGAATATTCTGTACAATTTAATTTAAACACTTTACGTAGCAATCACAAATATTGTAACTGATTGCCTTTATATAGCATGCAACGATTTCAATCGTCGCATTATTTGTTGTTGTTGGGAGAGTATAAAAAAAGTAGTTACCTCCCTTTGTTCAAACTAATTATATCGACCACTTCTCCTTTCTGAAAGCCCTATTTTGATTGGCTAGGATGAAGCTCCTTGGCCAATCAACAAACATTTAATATAAGCAGAATTCTGGAAAAACAGATTCGCCCTCTTTTTTAATCAATCTTCGGCCTATAGACAACTATGGAAAATCTCTCCTAAATTTGCCGCCGAATTTTGATTGAACTTTTTCAGGGAGCCGTCCAAGACTTTTGGACGATAAAGAACTTTTTATTGGACTTCTAAAGCCGCAAACACAATTAGTTTTGCAAGAACCTTTTCTTTGTAATATTTTCAATTTAATATACATAATTTTCTCCAATTCTTGTATGAGTTCAGCAATCTTTATTTCTGTATTTCCCACTTCCTACTTCAACAAGACACCAGCTCCCGGCAATCGCCATAATATATATAATATATATTATATATATATATATATGATATATATATATTATATATACTATATATATAATATATATATATATATTATATATACTATATATATATAATATATATATTATATATAATATATATAATATATTATATATATAATATATATATTATACATACATTTGGATCTGGGCAAGGCAAAAATTTAAAGAAAACTTCAGCATGAACAGTCGTTAGAATTGAAGTAAAAGGTTAAAAAAAAATTAAAAGGACATAAAATAATTAATATTAAAAAAACTTTCAAAATCAACCATTACAAAAAAAAAATGAACATTATTTATTTGCTTGTTTATCTTCTTATGCAGCTATTTACAGTTATGGTGAGCTACGATGTTCACTCTTTCGCTGCCGGAAATTCAAGTGCCCCGAGACGTTTTCTGCGCAAGCGGCTAGAGGCGCCCCTTTTCCTTTTACTGAATTGCTTTGGAGGTTCAATGTTTTGATTTTTTTTTTGACCAATCAGAGAGTTTTCCGGGCTGTCGGAAATTATGTGTCTGGGAGCCGGTGAAAATCTTTATTGGAAAAGGCCAAAACTGGTGACCCCGACGTGATTATTTTGAACACGCAAACATTTCTATAAAAAAAAAAAAAAAAGGCTATCTTCTGATGCTTCAAGTAACCAATCTTTTGATGTGAATTGCAATGAAACTAAACAAAATGAAAACCCAAGAAATAATTTCACTAGAAATTCACCATGGACCAACAAACAAACAAAAAAAACTGCCTTCTAATACTTCAAATAACCAACTTTTGATGTGAATTTCAACAAAAGTAAATAAAAAAACTCAAGAAACAATTTCACCAAGGTCGCGAAAAACTATGGAAATTCAACAAAAATAAAAAAAATTTTGTATGAAAACGATAAAACAAATCCTTCTGAATATAAAAATCTACTTTTCAAAAAAAAAAAAAAAAAAAAAAAAAATTTTTTAACATAAAAACCTATCTTCATAACAAAATTATAAAAGACAACATACAGCAAAAGTGTGAATAACAAAAGGGAAAACTAAAATGGCAGAAAACGAAGTCGACATGGCAGCAGAACAAGATAAACCAGTGCAGTCAATTGCGATGAAAACTCCGGCATTTATTGATTCAAATGTACTAGCTTGGTTTTCAATAATGGAAGCCCAGTTCAGTATTATGAACATTAAGCAACCAAGACAAAAATTTTATCATATTCTCGCGTCACTACCAACGGATATAGTTGGAAAATTACAAAACAGCATACTGGAATCAAAAGACTTTGATAAGTTAAAAGATGCTGTGATTAATCAGTATGAAAAATCAAAGCCTGAAATGCTGGACAAACTAATGTCATCTTCAATCATGACAGGACGTCCTTCGATTTATTTGAACGAACTCATGTCGTTAGCAGGTAGAATTGGTGTTGGAGAAGACATTGTCCGACATAAGTTCATCCAAGCCCTACCTCATTCGATCAAACCCGTAGTAGCAGCACAAATTGATCTCGATCTGGAAAGACTTGGTATATGTCCGATGACCTGCTGTTATATTTTAATAGACAGGAAGCCACGCATATACAACAGATATCATGGAACCAAAACCATCGTAACCAGAGTGATGACGGATCTCAAAGAAAAAGTAATCCGTCACAAAAATCATATAATTGTCCAAATGGAGTTCGTCCTTTTAACAAGGATCAGAGACCCAAAATCTGCCGTTCACATCTATATTTTGCCGAACGTGCAAAATATTGCAAACCATGGTGTAAATGGCCAGACAAACGGAATGTGCAAATGCAACCCAGTTCTCATCCTGCCTCCCCTGCTTTTAGTAAAACATCGGAAAACTAACCCGGCGAAGCGTGATAGCTTCCACATCTTCGCCGCTTCTTGAAGTAGCCGCACGGTTAGGAGCTATAAAATTGAATTTTGTTGTGGATACGGGAGCTGCAATATCTGTAATCCCAAGAAAATATATAAGCGGTATAATACCCAACAAACATCTCAATTGTGTCAGCTAACGGTCAGAACATTGAATGTTCCGGTCAAGCAGTATTAAACCTGGCACTTCATAACTTGAGGCGTGATTTCACTTGGACCTTTCTCATTGCAGAAACTACCAGACCTCTCCTAGGTTATGATTTTCTGAATCATTTTGGATTAATAGTTGATTGCACAAATAACAAATTGATTGATCAAACAACCAAAAGATATTCAAACGCACAGCCATCACCAATACTTATGAACATTGCTTTATGCTCGGATAACGTTGCCGACACAACAGTTCACACAATTTCGCAAAAATATCCCAACTTAATTTCTCCACATCGCGATTCCAACGCAACAAAACCTAAAGTGTTTCATAGAATTGAAACTGGCAGTAACCCTCCATCTTTCTCTAAAACGAGGCAGTTATCAGCCCAGAAATACAACATAGCAAAAGAGGAATTCAGGAAACTCCAGAATGCCGGAATTATATCCCCCTCTAAATCAGAGTGGAGTTCGGCCTTGCACATGGTGAATAAATCTGATGGGACTTATAGACCTGTAGGTGACTACAGGTTACTAAACACTATAACAAAACCCGATCGATACCAAGTGCCAAACATAAATTCCTTGTCATCAAAACTGCACGGTAAGAAAGTTTTTTCAAAAATTGATTTATCTTCTGCTTATCACCAAGTACCAGTCCATCCGGATGATGTATGCAAAACAGCCATCACAACACCCTTCGGTTTATATGAGTACAATTACATGCCTTTCGGTTTGCGGAACGCATCTAGTACTTTCCAAAGGATGATGGACAATATTTTCCGCGACATCGATTGTATTTTTATATACATCGATGATATTCTTATTTTCTCAAATAGTGAAGAAGAGCATTCCAAACACCTCCATACTGTTTTACAGAAACTCAGTGAGTACGACCTTAAAATTTCCCTTTCTAAATGTATTTTCAATGTTTTTCAACTTGAATTTTTGGGATTTCACGTATCTGTTGATGGTCTTAAGCCAAGTGACAAGAAAATCCGCGAATTAAATGAATTTCCTCAACCAAACGATTCAAAATCACTGCGTCGATTCCTTGGCATGGCAAATTTTTACAGAAAATTAGTTCCAAATTTCAGTGAAATCAGTTTACCACTCACCGAGTGTATTCGGTTGAATCAAAAATCTAAGAAAATAGATTTTACAAAGGAGGAAGTTGAATCCTTTGAAAGGATAAAAACAAGTTTATCAGGTGTAACCGCTCTACCTTATCCCGATTCAAAAGCTACTAATTATCAGCTTGTTACGGACAGTTCCAGTTACGCTGTTGGAGCAGCACTTCATCAAATGATTGACAATCAACCAATTCCTATTGGATTCTTTTCAAAAAAGTTATCACAAACTCAACAAAAATATTCTACCTTTGACAGAGAATTGCTAGCTGCTTATTTAGCAGTCTTGTATTTTAAACATCAGGTGGAAGGCAGAAACTTGTTGTTATTAACAGATCATAAACCGCTCTGCAGCGCCTTTAAAAGCCAAACACCTTTAAAATCCGATAGACAACAGCGTCACCTTTGTTTCTTGAGTGAATATGTGACTGATATTTCACACATAAAAGGTTCACAGAACATTGTAGCTGATTGCTTATCGCGACCAGCGTATGCAATCACAATTGATATTTGTGACTTACAGGAGATGGCCAATCACCAAACCACTGATGAAGAAACAAAAACTCTATGTGATCAACTGAAGCCGTATCAGATTAATGAACATAATACAATCCTATGTGACGTGTCTTTACCTTTTCCACGACCTTTTGTCACACAAAAGCTCCGGAAATCTGTTTTTGACAGTTTACACAACTTGTCACACCCTGGAATTGCTGCTTCAACTAAAATGATAACTTCCAGATATTTTTGGCCCAAAATGGCCAAGTCAATAAAGGAATGGTGCAAGGAATGTCAGCATTGCCAACAAGCAAAGATAAACAAACACACAAAAAGTGACGTGCATCCATTTGAATTGCCATCCAGCAGATTTCAAACTGTACACATTGACATTGTTGGCCCTCTACCACCAGTCAAGAGCAAAACAGACCCGTATTTCTCTCCCTATCGTTATTTATTAACATGCATCGATAGAAATACGAGATGGGTAGAGGCTTGTCCATTGACCGAAATAACTGCAGCGTCAGTATCAACTGCTTTTGTTGATCTGTGGATATCGCGATTTGGTGTGCCCCTCCATGTCGTTACAGACAGAGGTAGCCAATTCGAGTCTGAGCTGTTCTCAGAACTGTCAAAAATTATAGGGTTCCACAGGCTGAGAACGACTTCGTACCATCCCCAAGCAAACGGAATGATCGAGCGAGCACACAGAACATTAAAGACAGCAATTATTGCCAGAAGAGAATCTTGGTTATCTGCTCTTCCTATAGTTCTTCTAGGTATCAGGATTACACCCAACGATTCCAATTATTCACCATTTACTGCAGTTACGGGTGCTAATGCACAGATACCTAGATTGTTAATCGATGCGTACGAGGATGCAAACATTGATATAACAGATGCTCACATAAAAGCTCTAGCTGAGGAGATGCGGAAATTTGACACAGACGGATTATCCAGTGGACACCTCCATTCTTTACCTACTGTGTACATTCCTAAGGATCTTCAAATTTGTGACAGCGTCTGGTTGAGAACAGA
This sequence comes from Euprymna scolopes, assembly GCF_053919585.1. Taxonomy (NCBI): domain Eukaryota; kingdom Metazoa; phylum Mollusca; class Cephalopoda; order Sepiida; family Sepiolidae; genus Euprymna; species Euprymna scolopes. The sequence continues at coordinate 98,768,732 of NC_136485.1, forward strand.
CAGGATTCGAAAATCTATGGAAGCTCCATATACAGGTCCATTCCAAGTAGTACATCGTCATGGCAAATATTTTACTATTAAAATGTCTGATGATGTACACAGTAACGTTTCCATAGATAGATTGAAGCCTGCATATTCTTCAACAACGTCAAAAGATTTTGTTCCACCCCTTCCAGTATCTGACACTTTTGTATCTTCCTCTGATACAGAGGTTGAAAAGAAACAAACTAAATCAAAGTCCGGAAGAACCATCAGGTGGAAGAAGGACAACACATATTTTTATTATTAAAAATAAAAATGATGTAAAAATTTTCTAAACAAAAAAAAAAAAATTTTTTTTCCAACCTACATTTACATGTAAATATACTACCAAACTTTCCTTCACAAAAAAAAAAAAACCCAAAGCTATTTATCATGAACGATGAACCTTTAAACTCCGTTTACTGGGCGGAAAGTTATATGGTGAGCTACGATGTTCACTCTTTCGCTGCCGGAAATTCAAGTGCCCCGAGACGTTTTCTGCGCAAGCGGCTAGAGGCGCCCTTTTTCTTTTTACTGAATTGCTCTGGAGGTTCAATGTTTTGATTTTTTTTTTTGACCAATCAGAGAGTTTTCCGGGCTGTCGGAAATTATGTGTCTGGGAGCCGGTGAAAATCTTTAAAAACCTCTGTATTTTCCAAAAAAAGCGCAGTTAACAAAATTCAGAGATAGTGTTGAAAGATATATATATCACTACTGTCTGCAGCTCAAAACTAACGCGACAACACTGTGAACGTAGCAGGCGAGTCGGCTGATAAAACAATGTGGGCGAACACACAGACACAGTAACTAACTTTTGTATTCCCCCTTCTACTATCGCATGCTCATTTTAATTAATTTTATGTAAACAATTATTTTAAAACTTCCTTAATCTCAACTAATTCCCCCCTTTTGTTCACTCATAAATGAACTATTATTTTCATTGAAATATTTCCTAAGAAGTAATAAATTTTTTTTTATAAATTGAGAGTTAACTGTATTTATTTTGTTGACATATTTTCTACGAAAGAACATCGTAAATTCGACTCTCTGTCTTGCTCTCTTTACTTCTTTTCCCCACAATAATAGTAAAATTAATTGATAAATAATAAACAAATGTAAGAAACATAGGAAAAGGCCAAACAGTATTGGTTGTATGTTTTATTTATTTCTTAATTATTAATATATACATTTCTTTTTTCTTTTTTTTTTCATAAATAGTTTTATTTATTCTATTTATATTTATTTATTCATTTATTTTTCCATGAAATCGCAAACAGTCTATTTCAACAGACTAGCAGTTGCATGGTCTGATATATTTTTCAAAGAATTAATTGCAATTCGCTAACGGCGGTTGGGTTATTTTAAAAAAAAAATACGTTGCGTCGATAAAATAGCAAAATATTTGTTCAAGGGAAAAAACTCCTGTTTTTGTTTTCTGAATGTCTCGCACGTTCAATGTTATCTTTTCCTCTTTATTTTTATTATTTTTTTTTCTCTTTCTCTCTCCTTCTTTCTCTTTTTTTCAAAATCTCAAACGCGCTGTTTGTTACGGTCGTAATTTCGAAGGGCTCTATTCGGATACATTCAGTAAGACAACCGACACCTGAAAGACTTCATAAAAAGACTGTATTATTAATATTTTATTTTATTTTATTTGGTACTGGTCGCGGTAAGAGTTCCCTGCCGAACACCCTCAAAAAACAATGACATCTCCCCGCGCAGGCGCAAAGGACATGTTTTAGTTGCCATAGTAACAAAACTTTTTATCGACATTGTTTTACTGTTTATGAATATTGAAATAAGATACATTACTACACATTTATTAATATCTTTTTTTTTTTTTTACTGTTTATGTGTCAATTTTATCGACTTTTTCTTTTCTTATATTGAAATATTATATATATGAAATATTGAAATTATTCTTATATTGAATATTGAAATAAAAGACATTACTACACATTTATTAATAATATCTTTTTTTTTTACTGTTTTACTGTTTGTGTCACTTTTATCGACTTTTTCTTTTCTGTTTTAAATGACTACGTTTTACACATTTATTAATAATATCTTTTTTTTTTTTTACTGTTTTACTGTTTATGTCTCACTTTTATCGACTTTTTCTTTTTAATAGCATTTTCTTAAAATGAATATTAAAATAATTTCCCAACTTTTTTCATTTCTATGTGTTTTTAGTTTTGTGTGTTGAATGAAACTTTTTTTTTTTTTCATTACAACAATAGTTATCGACCCCGGTTCTTTGGCTGACAAACGACATCTGTCGGCGGTTCTTGAAACTAAATTACACGCATTCGCTTCATGTTACTGACATGCAGAAGTGCCAATGGTGCCATAGGTGTTATTGTAAATTAACACTCTTAGCTAATTCCGTAAAATGAGATTCTACTTTTTTAGGCGAATTTGCACCCTCCCCATGTTAAGAATGGCTTTTTAAATAATAACGTTATTTCAGCACGAAAAAAACATTAAACTTTAAGCTTAGAAATACGATTTAAAATATAGCGCGGATCATAAGTGCACTAGCACCCATTTTCTTATTAATAAATGTTTAGTAATTATTTTTCTTTTAATATTCATAAACAGTAAAAACGTCGTCATTTAAAAAGAAAATGCTATTTAAAAAAGAAAATAACATTGATTAAACGTAAGTAAATTTATTATTCTATCACCATTTTGTGGTAAGTAAATTTCAAGAACCGCCGACAGATGTCGTTTGTCAGCCAAAGAACCGGGGTCGATAACTATTGTTGTAATGAAAAATAAGTTTCATTCAACACACAAAACTAAAAACACATAGAAATGAAAAAAGTTGGGAAATTATTTTAATATTCAAGAAGATATTATTAATAAATGTGTAGTAATGTCTTTTATTTCAATATTCAATATAAGAATTTCAATATTTCATATATATAATATTTCAATATAAAAGAAAAAGTCGATAAAATTGACACATAAACAGTAAAAAAAAAAGAAAGATATTAATAAATGTGTAGTAATGTATTTTATTTCAATATTCATAAACATTAATGTTGTCATTTAAAAAGAGTAAAAAAAAAAGTTTTAAAAAGTCGATAAAAGTGATTAAAAGTGAGATATTAATAAATGTGTAGTAATGTATTTTATTTCAATATTCATAAACAGTAAAACAAAACAATGTCGATAAAAAGTTTTGTTACTATGGCAACTAAAACGTGTCCTTTGCGCCTGCGCGGGGAGATGTCATTGTTTTTTGAGGGTGTTCGGCAGGGAACTCTTACCGTGACCAGTACCTTTTATTTATTTATTTATTTATATATTTTTTTCTCCTGTCTAGTTGATTAAGTTTCTTTGTTGTATTTTTTATTCAATATTCTGCTTGGCGGCTAAGTTCTTAATACTAAAAGCCGCTTGGTGGAC
>NC_136485.1:98779666-98792722 GCF_053919585.1 Euprymna scolopes
TGATTAAAGCTGTCCGAGAGAGGGTAAGGAGGAACCCGAAGAGATCTGCAAGACAAATGGCTAAAGACATGAATGTGGAAGGCAATTTGTCAATGATGATGGCAAATATGCGAGGATCTAAGGAATTTGGGGCTTGAAAATACACGGATTTGCAAGCTTTTGATGAGTGTTATGGAGTACCTAGTTTCTTTTTGACACTGTCTTTCAATGAATATATCCTCAAAGATTTGCACGAATTTCTTGAAAAGTTGAATAATAACAACTAAAAAATTTGGACAAATAAATAATGATGATATTGTGGCAGTCAGTGAACATTTTTATCATAGATTCACATCATTTTTGAAGATTGTCATACTTGACAAAAACGGCCCTCTGACTGAAGTTGCCCATTATTTTTGGCGATTAGAGTATACAAACAGAGGCACTCCTCATGTACACATGAAAGTGTACTGCAAAGATGCTCCTATTTTTGATGAGACTGACAAAGATTCACACAAAATAGTCCAAACTTTCATTGAATCTATTATTACTTGTCAACTTCCCAACCATTTTAAATCACCTAAATTAGCCTATTTGGTGAATAAAGTGCAGAGACACACTTATGGTGGATCATGTTACCGTAAAAAAATTTGTCAGAAATAAATTTTACACAATTTGTCGCTATGGATTTCCTAAATCTGCTGAAAATTTCAAATTTAACACAATTGAAGAAAGTCACATATAAATGTGGCAAAAAAATTAAAAAATTGTATAATTTGAATAGAAACTCACAAGAGCAGTAGATTAATGCTTACAACCCAGCTATTTTGATGATATGGGAGTCTAATATTGACTTGCAGTACATTTCTGACAATTCAATGATTCTGAACCATCACCAGCTATCAGACTAAATATGAAGCATCTGAGACTGAAGGTGTGTGGTCATTGGACCAATCAAAATCATTTTATAGTAAATGCAAAAGCGCTGGTCTTTATACATTGTCCAAAAGAGATTCAGGAGCTTATGAAGTTGCTGATAAGCTGTTGGGACATCACTTGTTTGGAGCTTCTGCAACTGTAATGTGGGTCGGTGCTGATATACCTGAATATAGAACCCGCAGATTTTTGCCACAAGAAGAATTGGATCAAATGCAGCCTGATTCTACAGATTTGTATTATGGCAATATGTTTGAAACATGGCTCCCGAATAGACCTGATTCTATGGAAAATAAAAGTTTGTACTATGCTGCGAGAAACTATGGAAGAACAATGAATGCTTCCACAAATGATGATGAGAAAGTTTTATTGAAACTGCGAAATAATCATGGCTTTTTCAAAAAAGTGAAAGAAAAAGCTATAAAGACGCCAAATGTGAGATTGACTTCTGAAACAAAAGAACGATATTATCACAATTTGTTGATGCTGTTCAAACCTTGGAGCCAAGAAGAAATTGATTTACTTGATGGCTGTAAATCATATGAGCAATCATTTCATCAAAATGCTCCATATTTATCTGGAATGACAAATTATGAAAGTATTAAGAAAAAAATTAAAGATGCTATTGAAATAAGCAAAAAAATAGAGCAAAAATCTAAAAATTATGAAAATGAAAATAATGTTGATGATGATCAAATTGATTGCGATCCTAATATGGCTAAAGAGGCAGATAAAAATGAAGCTGATTTAAATATGCCTCAAATCAGACATGTCACTGAAGCTCAAGTTTTAGAAAATGAGCAAAAATTGAATTTCATTCAAAAAGAAATTTAAAATGAAATTATTTCCAAACTTGAGCAGCAAAATTTTCATTGGAATGTGTAAAACCCTATTCACAGGTGCAATTGTGACGATTGTCCACAAATTCTCAAATTTATTAGTGGTTTTGGGGGTGTGGGCAAATCTTTTCTGATCAATGCACTGGCAGATAAAATTACTCTCATATATCCTGCCATCAATGAACCCAGTGTAGTTATTTGTGCTCCTACTGGTGTCAATGCTTACATTTTGAAAGGATCTACATGCCATAGAGTCTTTCAACTAAATGTGCAGCATGGTTCTACACCTAAATATGAACCATTACCAAAGGATAAAATAAAAAATTTGAGAATAAGTTGGATCTGAAGTCTGCATATTATCAATGCCCTATACGTAGAGACGAGAGAATTTACACAGCATTTGAAGCTGATGGAGGACTATACGAGTTTTCTAGGTTACCTTTTGGGCTAACGAACTCAGTAGCTGTGTTTCAACGTATTATGCATAATCTGATTCAAGAACATGAACTCCAAGGTACATTTGCCTACATTGATGACATTGTCATCGGAGGAAAAACTAATAAAGAATTAAACGAAAATATGGAAGCTTTTAGAAAGGTTATCAACCGTCTTAACTTGAAACTAAACCCTGTAAAATGTGAATATGGTATAACCAAACTAAAGTTTCTAGGGCACTTATTGGAAAATGGAACAATCAGTCCTGATCCAGACAGACTTACACCACTAAAAGAATTACCGATTCCGAACTGCAGTAAGTCACTCAGGCGGGCTCTAGGTCTCTTCTCATACTATTCACCATGGATAGAGAATTTCTCAGATCGGATTTCACCTTTATTAAACATTACGTCCTTTCCTATCACTGAGAAACTCAAAAATCAATTTCAAGCCATGAAAGATGAAATTTGCAAGGCTTCGGTTGCAGCCATTGAGGATGAAGTTCCTTTTATGATAGAAACTGATGCATCTGCGACAGCATTAGCAGCCTGCCTTTCCCAGAATGGACGTCCAGTAGCATATTTTTCCAGAACCCTAACGCAGTCAGAGCGTCGACATTCAGCAGTGGAACGTGAATCGGCAGCCATTGTAGAATCTGTGCGTAAATGGCGTGACCTCTTACTCGGTCGACACTTTACCATTATTACTGACCAACAGGCTGCATCATTTATGTTCAACACGCAGACACCAAATCGTATTAAAAACGATAAGCTGCTTCGGTGGAGACTTGAACTTTCAAACTATTCTTATGAGATATAGACCAGGTTCTCTTAATAACTCTGCAGATACCCTTTCTCGATCATGCTCTGCTTCACGCTCATTATCACTAAAGGACCTGCATGCAGCACTTTGTCATCCTGGAGTAGCGAGACTATCACTTTGTGAGGCAGAAGAATCTACCATTCTCCGTGGAAGATGCTAAGCACACCTGCGCTGAATGTCAAATATGTGCTGAACTAAAACCAAGGTTCTTCAAACCTCCATCAGGTCGATTAATCCATTCCCAATCCCCCTTTGAACGTCTTTCAATAGATTTCATGGGACCGAAACCATCTACGAATAATCTCAAATACCTACTCGTGATTGTAGATGAATATTCATGCTATCCTTTTGTCTATCCATGTCAGGACATATCAACAAAAACTGTTATAAATTGTCTCCAGAATTTATTTACCTTTTTTGGCTGCCCAGATTCCATCCATAGTGATCGAGGAAGTCAGTTTATTTCATGTGAACTAAAAGAGTTTCTCTGGCAACATGGAGTTGTGATTACCCACTCAACTCCATACCATCCAATCGGCAATGGACAATGCGAGAGAGTAAATGGCACAATCTGGAAAACGATCAAACTTGCACTCAAAACCAGGCAATTGGACGAACGTCACTGGCATGAAGTACTCAACATAGCTTTGCACTCTATTCAATCGCTACTTTGTACAGCAACTAACTCAACCCCACACGAGAGAATGTTTAACTTTTCCAGAAGGTCGGGCACCGGATATACCTTACCCGAGTGGCTGCAAGGAGGACCGACCCTCCTTAGGAAGTTTGTCCGCCAACACAAGTCAGATCCCCTAGTGGAACCAGTAGATATAATATCTGCAACTCCCAACTTTGCCAGAATTCATTTCCCTGACGGCCGTCAGTCAACAGTCTCAACAGAAGACTTAGCCCCCACTCCTGTCACTGACCCCTCCTCTACAAACTTGGAATCTCCTGTCTCCCCTGATCATGGTACATCACCAGATTCTACTACTCCATCAAACATCCGCGAACCAGAGTTGATTGATCAACAGGAGACCCCAAAGAATAATACCTCACCAAATGGAGAGTCTTTCTCTTCAGTCGACAAAACAAAGTGTTTAGAAATAGAAGAGCAGCAGCAACAGTCTGACTCGAAGAAGGGCATTTTCAAATTTCTTCCAGAAGCTACAAAAAGAGGAAGGAAGATCACCTGCAAGCCGAAATATAAATAAAATGTGGTGGAGAGTGTTGTGAGTTTAGAGCGCTAGTGCGCATGCGCACCAGATGTTTACAAATAGAACGAAATTGGCGCCTTTTCCCAGCTTAGTCGTTCGTTACCGACCGTGTTGTTGTACCTGCTGAATTTTATGTTGAATAAAACCTTTCTAATATCTTAAAAGGTCTTTATTTTTCATTGCAGTATCATTGTTGACTTGGGATCTGATGTCTTTTCAGATGGAATGGCCTATGTAGCTTTGTCACGTGCTAGAAAGCTGTGCAATGTCCATTTGATTGACCTTTACCCTCATAAATTGACCATGTGTAACAAAAGTGCATGGACTGAATATAATAGATTGAGGGCCAAAAGAGACAGGGTTGATTTGCCACCGCTTCCTCCTTGTTCTGTTAAGCCTCAAAGTTTGTCATTATACAAACAGACTTATAAACGAAAAAAAAAACAATCGTTATAGATCATGATTTGAAGCAAAAACATAATAGTCCAAATAGAAAATGGCCGAAAATAGACGATTCAATTTCTCAAAATAATTTGGACCTCAAATTGATCAATGAAAGAAATGCTTGTTTTGCTAACAGTATTGTTCAGACAATTTACCACCTTCCTTTGTTGTCTAACATCATTAAAAGCATTCCAAACATTGATTTGCCAATTCAGCAATTAAAAAGATTGCTTGTCCCTGGCACTCACAGTGTTGCTGATCTTAGAGAATCAATCGGAGGCATTTTTAATAGTGGCCAACAAGAATGTGCTATTGCATTTTGGGAATCTTTGATAAACAAGTGCCCTGACAGTGCCAAACAATTATTCACTTTTGAAGAAAGTAAAGTGATGAAATGTCTTAGAATACACAAACAAAACTGCCAAAGACTACAAGATAGTGAATGTAATTGCACCTTTAAAGTTGGCTGTGGGTTCCAAACTTTGCAGATTGATGAAATACCACAGAGATTAGTTATTCAATTCATCCTACTGATGGTCGACAGCAATTTAAAAGTTTGCTAAAAACTGATGCTTCAGTGCTCAAACATTGTATCAAATGTCAGCAAAATACTGAGCACTTGGAAAATGTCACCAGAACGTTTCCTACTGCAATGAAATATTTGTGTGTTCAAATAAATAGATTTATGTTTGAAAATTATAATCCTCGGCGAATTAATGCTGAAATTATGAATTTCAGTACAAAAAAAAAAATATTTTTTGGAACAAATTTCAAAGTAAAAACAGCTATTCTGCACACTTTGAATAGAGTCGATTTTGGGCATTATACTTGCATTGTTAGAAATAATAATAAGTGGAATATTGTCAGTGACACTAACTTTTCTAATAATGTCAATTTTCCTTCCAAAATGTCCAATATTGTTGGTATTTTTTTTTTAAAATATAAAGGAAGCAAACATTTGATAAAAACAATACATTCAATAGAAATAAATAGTGGCGGTTTTCGCTTTTAAAATTCAACCATCACCTAGGCATGGCATGGGGTTGTAACTGTAACTCTGCAGGCGAACAATAGCACTGTTATGAATCATAACTAAACTGGAGAAAAGATTTCTGCTTCAAGAGATAAATGTACTATAAAATGTTTAACCGGAAAATTATTTTACTGAAAACTATTGATCAATATTACACTCTAAAAAGGAAGATACTAGAGTTAAAAAAAAAAAACACAATTTTATTTACACTCAAGCAATTCAAAAGTTATCTCAAAACTGACTCTTCAATTCGCAAATATTGTCAACAAAATACTGAGCACTTGGAAAAAGCCACTAGAATGTTTTCTACTGCAATGGAATATGTGTGTGTTCAAACAAATAGATTTTTATTTTAAAATTACGATCCTCAATGAATTAATTCCGAAATTATTAATTTCAATAAATTTTTTTTTCAGAAATTTCAATGTAAAACCAGATGAATATCTGGTTTTACATTTTACTTTTATGAAAGTCGATTTGGGCATTTTACTTGCATTATTTAGAATAATAACAAGTGGAATATTATCAGTGACACCAATATTTCATATAATTTTAATTTTCATTCCAAAATGTCATCCATCAATATTGGCATTTCTTTTGAAAAATATAAAAGAAACAAATAATTGAGAAAAATCAGACCATATATCCAATCGAAATAGCAAAAACATGAGTGCTAACCTGCCAATCAGCGTGGTACGGGGCTATAACTGTATCCCTGCAGGCGAACGATAGCACTTTTATGAATCACTTAAATTCAGAATTTAAAAATATTTTCTGTAAATGTTTCATTATGTAATAATTTTCATGTGATCATTAGCATGTTCTATTAATTAATAAATATAATTCTATTATTTTTGTTGTTGCTTATGTTGTTGATGAATAGAATTTTAAAAAGTTAGGTATTTTCTTGAAAAAGGATTTTGGCCTCAACAGAAAGATGTTCAACAAAATGTTTAACCATAAAATTTACCAAAAACTATTAATAATAAACTATAAAAAGAAAGATACTAGAATTTAAGTAAAAAATATTTTATTTCAACTCAATCAGATGTGCCTTATGCATTAATAAAAATGCAATTGGCATTTTGTTGAACTTTTTAAGATTTTAAATATTTATAAATTTTCTCATTATAAAAAACGATTATAATTTTTTGACAGAAGAAATAAAATGAATTGCATATAAAACATTAGAAGACAAATTTTTAAATCATAAGAAAAATCTAAAGTCACTAAATTATCAATAAAGTTTGTCATAATAATACATTTATTAAATTAATTTTAATTTGCAAAAGATAGAAGTACAGTTAAAACATCCAGAATCAGCGAATTTATTAAATTTTGTCATAACAAAAACGATTGTTTTATTTCAATGCTATTGATAAGAAAATATTTGTTTTACTTGATTAAAATTAATTATGCATAGATTATGTTTGTAGTATATAAATATTTTTAATAATGAAACAATTTATTAATTATTTGCTGATTTACGATTTTTTCATTGCCGGTTTTTATTTTGCAAATTAAAAAGAATTCAATAATCTTTTTTGATAATGAAAAAATGTGCTGACAATTAAGTGATTTTAAATATTTGAATAGTTTTTTTAAATGAACAATAAATTAAAATCAATTTACTAAATAATCATTTTTTTCAAGATTTATTTACAAAATTTACTAATATTTATTGATATAATTGGATAATTTTGCATTGTTCTTCTAATGTTTTATATTCATTTTATTTCTTCTGTCAAAAAACATCCCCCCCAAACAAATTAGAGTGGTCGGTGTTCTGTAGTAGCGTATCTGGATATTTACCAAAAAAAAAATATTTAGGTTTGGCTATAAATTCCTAAACTCATTTCACCCTAAATAATTTAGGTGACTGAAATAGGAATCTAATTGAATCTTTAATTTCCTGAATAGTATGCTAGAATTCATTTTTCTTCGAGTTATATCGAATACATTAATACGGACTTTAGGGGCTTTTTTCGTAATGTTACTGTAAAAATTATTTTTTATTGTTACAAATTACGATGCTTTAAAAAAAGCAAAAATAAATTCTTGCGTTTTTTATTTACTACTGAAAACCATAACTTTAGTAAAGGTATTTTTTGTTTAAACAAAATAAAACATTTTCACTAAGAGTTAAGTAAAAATAATTAGTTCATTATATTCTGCGATCATTATTTGAAAAATACTGCAATTTTCATTAAAATTGGTTAATTTCCTGATTTTTGGTGAATTTTTAAGTAAAGAGAGCAGTCAAAATGTGTATACACTTTGAGCGTCGGCATTCATTTTGCGACCACGTGTGGTTAATTTAAATTAAAGTTCAATCACATTGTTACATTATCAATAATCATGTAATTAAACCCATTGAAAAGTTACCGATATTGTAAATACATTCTGTTTACATTAAGCCTGTAGTGCTTTTTTAGTGATGCAATGTTGTCAACTGAGATTTAAAAAAAAAACCCGCGAGATCAGGAGAAAGAAATGTCCAGAAAATCGCTAGATTTTTAACTTATAATCTGAAATTTTCAAAAATCGCTAATTCCCCCCCTCCCCCAAAAAAAACTCCATAATGTTCCGTGTTTTCTCACTATGGGTTTATATTACTGTACACATAGATTCGAAAAAGTTGTCAAAAAACAAATATATAACAAATAAATGTTATCAAAGGCAAGATAAGTTACTTTTCTACCTAACTGGATATATTTTTCGTGTTTTTATTCAATGTAATATGTTTATTCAGCTCGAAAACCATACAGTGTTTACCGATGTATTGGAACATTCAAGATGGAGTCTGATTCTCTCTTTAACCAGGTAATGTTGGGAAAAGATGTTATAAATAAAAAACCGGATAAAATACTGTTAAAAACTCGCTCAATACATGTTACTGTGACATAGGTTGACATATATTCGGCAGGGTTTTAATAGTATTTTGTATAGTTTTTTATTTGTAACACCTTTTTCCAAACTTACGGTGTTACAGAGGGTGTGAGACGCCATCTTGAATTTTCAAATACATCGGTAAACACTGTATGTTTTTCGAGCTGAATAAATATGTTACATTGAATGAAAACACGAAAAATATATCCAGTTTGGCAGAAAAGTAACTTATCTTGCCTTTGATAACATTTATTTGTTATATATTTGTTTTTTAACAACTTTTTCGAATCTATGTGTACAGTAATACAAACCCCTTCGGAGGTTGGAAGAATGGTTAGTCGAAAAAAAAGGTGAAAAACAAAACAAATAATCAATAAATAATTGTTACCAAAGGCAATAAATGCTACTTTTTTTTACTTACATGAATGAGTTTATCTTATGTTTTAAAGTATTTTCAATCGCTTTTCGGGTTTTCTTTATTTTTTGATAATCTAATGCGGGTGTGTGGGTACTAAATATCTCCAGATTTTCTAGAATTCCCTGCTAGATTGCAAACGAAATCTCCAGATCTAGCAGGAAAACCGCTAAATTGTAACACTGGTCACGTGACAGGAAGCGGTAATAAATAATTGTCCCTAAATAAAAAAAATGGCCTCTCGGTACAAAGAAAAACACCTATTTATCATAGAAAAATTAAGTATAATGTTATAATTAAAAAGAAATATATAAAAACACACATGGATATAGTAAACATATTATACCAAAACGTGGAAGCCATCCGTCCAGTGGTTTTTTAGACAATTAATTCTGAACGAACCAACAGTTACATTTATATATATATAGATATATATATGTATATATATTTATATATATATGTATATATAACTGCTTCATTTACTCACATAACATTAATATACGAAAGTATAGATTTATGCGTAAACTTTAAGTATTTACTCCAAAAGTGCTCAATACGTAGGTAGAGCGAGTTAGTAATTTATAAAATATATATGGCGATTAAGCTACACTGAATATTCGGCGTTTCATCCACTCTAGGATTCGTCAGGCTTAACCATAAATATATAAGTATAAATATATATATATATATATGTATATATATATATATGTATAAATATATCTGTGTATATATATGTAGAAATATATATATGTATATGTATAATTATATACATATATGTATGTATAAATATATATATGTATATCTGTATGTATAATTATATAAATATATGTATGTATAAATAAATATATGAATAATTATATACATATATGTATGCATAAATATATATGTGTATATATATGTATAATTATATACATATATGTATGTATAAATATATATATATGTATAATTATATACATATATGTATGTATAAATATATATATATATGTATATATATGTATAATTATATACATATATGTATGTATAAATATATATATATATGTATATATATGTATAATTATATACATATATGTATGTATAAATATATATATGTATATATATGTATAATTATATACATATATGTATGTATAAATATATATATATGTACATGTATAATTATATACATATATGTATGTATAAATATAGATATACGCATATATGTATACATATATATATATGTGTATATATATGTATAAATATATATATATATATATATGTATATATGTATAAATATATATATATGCATATGTGTATATATATAGGTATAAATATATATATATGCATATGTGTATATATATAGGTATAAATATATATATATATATGCATATGTGTATATATATAGGTATAAATATATATATATATATGCATATGTGTATATATATAGGTATAAATATATATATATATGCATATGTGTATATATATATGTATAAATATATATATATGCATAAATATATTTTTTTTTTTACATGAATGTCATCACTTATCAAGGCACGGAAGCCACTCAGGGATAAGGGTTATTGCAAGTACAGTACAGTAGTGTAGAGATTTGATGAAGTTTTTATTTAAGGGGGCGGTTCATTAGGAATTTGTTAACGTTGGACTTGAAGTCATCGAAGTTGTAATCAGGTGGGAAGCAGGCAGACGGAACAGAGGTCCACAGGCGTGCAGTTCTAAGAAAGAAGCTTTGTTCATGGAATCCGCGTTTTGATTTAGGCACAGATAAAGAGTGGGGGAAATTTTCACAGTGGATTCAGCTATACGGGTGTTTTTCGTGAAAGATTGGCGAGGGGGGACCAGAGATTGGAGTTCAGACGAGCACCTGCCATGGAAATAACGATAAAACTAGGATAGGCTCGCAACGTCTCCTCTGTGGGAGAGAGGTTGCAAGATAGAGAAAAGGGCATCCCCCACTAAGCAACAAAGTCTATTTTGTACTCTGTCAATGCAGGATAGGCTGTTTTTAGCAGCTCCTGCCCAGATATGGCAGCAGTATTCCATCCTTGGACATACTTGGCTTTTATATAGATAGAGAATTGCATCAGTAGTGAGATATCTTCTGGAGCGTTAGAAGGATCCCACCATCTTTCCAGCGACCTTGGCAACAGATTTTATGTACTTGTTCCGTTTCAGATCAGGAGTAAAGGTCAAACCCAAAAGATTGTCAAAACACAGGGCCTCTCCCAGAGGAGAGCCATCCATCCGTCCCAATTGATGCCAGATGGGGATCAGAGCGTTGATGATGTAAGGATAGGAGTTTGGTTTAGATGCATTAAAGGTAACCAGCTACGTCTTCCTCCACTACACCACGCACTCGAGATCAGAGGAGAGAGAATCAGAGAGAACTTTGTCATTTACAGCCTTTGATGTGTTGCCGTAGATGGTCGTGTCATCAGAATAGATGTCAACGAATGATTTAAATATGTGCTTAGGGAGGTAATTGATGTAGATCAGGAAGAGAGTGGGGCCCAGGATTGCACCCTGAGGGACTCCAGCATTAATACTGCAGTCCTCTGATTTTTGTCAATCAGACAAACAAATATATATATGTATAAATATATATATATATGTATAAGTATATATATATATATATATATATGTATAAGTATATTATATATGTATAAGTATATATGTATAAGTATATATATATGTATAAGTATATATGTATAAGCATATATATATGTATAAGTATATATATGTATAAGTATATGTATAAGTATATATATATATGTATGAGTATATGTATAAGTATATATATATATATGTATAAGTATATATATATGTATAAGCAAAAGTATATATATATGTATAAGTATATGTATAAGTATATATATATATTATATGTATAAGTATAAGTATATATATATATATATGTATAAGTATAAGTATATATTATATATATGTATATGTATAAGTATATATATATATATGTATAAGTATATGTATAAGTATATATATATATATATAGGCATAAGTATATGTATAAGTATATATATATGTATATGTATATGTATATTATATAATTATATATGTATATAGTAATATATTATATGTATAAGTATATGTATAATATGTATATGTATAAGTATATTGTGATAGGTGTGGATGTGTAGTGTGTGGGTGTTGGAGAGTTGATGTTGGAGTGATAGGTGTTGGAGTAGGTATGTGAGTAGTGAGTAGATTGAGTGTGTATGATGTTTAGTGTAGTGGATTGAGGTGGGGTATAGTGTGTAGTTGTTTGGTGAGGTGATGGTTGGTTGTGTGTAAGTAGATGTGTTGAGTTGGTGTTGGTGTGGGTGTTGGTGTAGGGTGTGAGTGTGTGGTGTTGAGTGAGGTGTTGGTGTGGTGGTGTGGGTGTGTGTGGGTGTTGGTGAGTGTGGGTGTTGGTGTGGGTGTTGGTGTGTGTGTGTGATGAGTGTAGTTGGTGTGGTGTGAGGTGTTGTGTGGGTGTTGGTGTGGAGTGTGTGGGTGTTGGTGTGGGTGTTGGTAGTGTGTGGTGGTTGGGTGTTGGTGTGGGTGTTGGTGTGTGTGTGTGAGGTGTGGGTGTTGGTGTGAGTTGTGTGTGTGGTGTGGGTGTGGGTGTGTGTGTGGGTGTTGGTGTGGGTGTTGGTGTGTGTGTGTGTGGTGTGGGTGTTGGAGTGTGTGTTGGTGTGTGTGTGGTGTTGGTGTGGGTGTTGGTGTGTGTGGAGTGTGGGAGTTGGTGTGGGTGTTGGTGTGAGTGTGGGTGTGGTGTGGGTGTTGGTGTGTGTGTGTGGGTGTGTGGGTGTAGGTGTGGTGTGTGGTGTGGGTGGTGTGGTGTGGTGTGGGTGTGGGTGTTGGTGTGGGTGTGGTGTGGTGTGAGTGGGTGTTGGTGTGGGTGTTGGTGTGGGTGTGTGTGTGGGGTGTTGGTGTGGGTGTTGGTGTGGGTGTGTGGTGTGGTGTTGGTGTGGGGTTGGGTGTGTGTGTGGGTGTTGGTGTGGGTGTTGGTGTGTGTGTGTGTGTGGGTGTTGGTGTGGGTGTTGGTGTGTTGTGTGT
>NC_136485.1:98792822-98797822 GCF_053919585.1 Euprymna scolopes
GTATAAGTATATGTATAAGTATATATATATAAGTATATGTATAAGTATATGTATAAGTATATATATATATATAAGTATATGTATGAGTATATATATATATGTATAAGTATATGTATATGTATATATATATGCATAAGTATATGTATAAGTATATATATATATATGTATAAGTATATGTATAAGTATAAGTATATATATATATGTATAAGTATATGTATAAGTATATATATATATATGTATAAGTATATGTATAAGTATATATATGTATAAGTATATGTATAAGTATATATATATATATGTATAAGTATATGTATACGTATATATATGTATAAGTATATGTATAAGTATATATATATATGTATAAGTATATGTATAAGTATATATATGTATAAGTATATGTATAAGTTTATATATATATATATATAAGTATATGTAAAAGTATATATATATGTATATGTATAAGTATATATATATATATGTATAAGTATATGTATAAGTATATATATATATATATATATATATATATAAGTATATGTATAAGTATATATATATGTATAAGTATATGTATAAGTATATATATATATATATGTATAAGTATATGTATAAGTATATATATATATATGTATAAGTATATGTATAAGTATATATATATGTATAAGTATATGTATAAGTATATATATATATAAGTATATGTATAAGTATATATATATATGTATAAGTATATGTATATGTATATATATATGTATAAGTATATGTATAAGTATATATATATATATGTATAAGTATATGTATAAGTATAAGTATATATATATATATATGTATAAGTATATGTATAAGTATATATATATATATGTATAAGTATATGTATAAGTATATATATGTATAAGTATATGTATAAGTATATATATATGTATAAGTATATGTATACGTATATATATGTATTAGTATATGTATAAGTATATATATATATATATGTATAAGTATATGTATAAGTATATATATGTATAAGTATATGTATAAGTATATATATATATATATATATAAGTATATGTATAAGTATATATATATGTATAAGTATATGTATAAGTATATATATATATATATATGTATAAGTATATGTATAAGTATATATATATATATATAAGTATCTGTATAAGTATATATATATGTATAAGTATATGTATAAGTATATATATATATATATGTATAAGTATATGTATAAGTATATATATATGTATAAGTATATGTATAAGTATATATATATGTATAAGTATATGTATAAGTATATGTATATATATATGTATAAGTATATGTAAAAGTACATATATATATGTATATGTATAAGTATATATATATGCATGTATAAGTATATGTATAAGTATATATATATATGTATAAGTATATGTATAAGTATATATATATATATGTATAAGTATATGTATAAGTATATATATATATATATGTATAAGTATATGTATAAGTATATATATATATGTATAAGTATATGTATAAGTATATATATATAATTATATATTTATAAGTATATGTATAAGTATATGTATATATATATGTATAAGTATATGTATAAGTATATGTATATATATATGTGTAAGTATATGTATAAGTATATGTATATATATATGTATAAGTATATGTATAAGTATATATATATGTATAAGTATATGTATAAGTATATATATATATATATATATATGTATAAGTATATGTAAAAGTATATGTATATTATATGTATAAGTATATCTATAAGTATATATATATATGTATAAGTATATGTATAAGTTTATATATATATGTATAAGTATATGTATAAGTATATGTATATATATATATGTATAAGTATATGTATAAGTATATATGTATATATATATGTATAAGTATATGTATAAGTATATATATATATATGTATAAGTATATGTATAAGTATATATATATATGTATAAGTATATGTATAAGTATATATATATATGTATAAGTATATTAATGAGTATATATATATATGTATAAGTATACGTATAAGTATATATATATATATATGTATAAGTATATGTATAAGTATATATATATGTATAAGTATATGTATAAGTATATATATATGTATAAGTATATGTATAAGTATATATATATATGTACAAGTATATGTATAAGTATATGTATATATATGTACAAGTATATGTATAAGTATATATATAAGTATATGTATAAGTATATATATATGTATAAGTATATGTATAAGTATATATATATATAAGTATATGTATAAGTATATATATATGTATAAGTATATGTATAAGTATATATATATGTATAAGTATATGTATAAGTATATATATATATATGTATAAGTATATGTATAAGTATATATATATATATGTATGAGTATATATATATATGTATAAGTATATATATAAGTATATATATGTATAAGTATATGTATAAGTATATATAAGTATATGTATAGGTATATATATATATATATATAAGTATATGTATAAGTATATATATATATGTATAAGTATATATATATATATGTATAAGTATATGTATAAGTATATATATATATGTATAAGTATATTTATAAGTATATATATGTATAAGTATATGTATAAGTATATATATATATGTATAAGTATATGTATAAGTATATATATATGTATAAGTATATGTATACGTGTATATATATGTATAGGTATATGTATATATATATGTATAAGTATATGTATAAGTATATACATATATATATATGTATAAGTATATGTATAAGTATATATATATATGTATATGTATAAGTATATATATATGTATATGTATAAGTATATATATATATGTATAAGTATATGTATATGTATATATATATATATGTATAAGTATATATATATATGTATAAGTATATGTATAAGTATATATATATGTATAAGTATATATATATATATATGTATAATATATGTATAAGTATATATATATGTATAAGTATATATATAAGTATATGTATAAGTATATATATATGTATAAGTATATATATATATATATGTATAAGTATATGTATAGGTATATATATATGTATAAGTATATATATATATGTATAAGTATATATATGTATAAGTATATATATATGTATATATATATGTATGTATATATATATGTGTATATATATATGTATGTATATATATATGTGTATATGTATATGTATGTATATATATATATGTATATATATATGTATAAGTATATATGTATAAGTATATATATAAGTATATATATGTATAAGTATATATATATGTATATATATATGTATAAGTATATATATATGTATATATATATGTATAAGTATATATATATATGTATAAGTATATATATATATATGTATAAGTATATATATATGTATAAGTATATATATACGTATATATATGTAAAGGTATATATATATATGTATATATATGTATAAGTATATATATATGTATAAGTATATATATAAGTATATAATTATGTATAAGTATATATATAAGTATATATATATATATGTATAAGTATATATATAAGTATATATATATGTATAAGTATATATATAAGTATATATATATGTATAAGTATATATATAAGTATATATATATTTATAGATATATATATATATGTATAAGTATATATATATGTATAAGTATATATATAAGTATATATATATATGTATAAGTATATATATAAGTATATATATATGTATAAGTATATATATAAGTATATATATATGTATAAGTATATATATAAGTATATATATATTTATAGATATATATGTATAAGTATATATATATATGTATAATATATATATATGTATAATATATATATATGTAGGAATAAATATATATTTACGTATAAATATATATATATATATATATATATATATATATATATATATATATATATATATATATTAATAATAAGGAATGCTACAAGTGTTAAATGTGATCAGGTTAGGAGAGCAATCCATAGGGACATGAAAGATTTGGGCCTAAAAGTAGAAGTTAATGCTAACTTAAAACAGATTCATTTCCTTGACGTTACTTTAGATCTTGATTCAAATACTTATAAACCATATATGAAGGATAACGCAAATCCTATTGATATACAGCCACAGTCTAACCATCCACCATCCATTATTAAACATATACCGTTATCTATTGAAAATAGAATAAGTAACAATTTATCTGATGAAGTAACTTTCAATGATTGCAAAGCTATTTATAATACAGCACTTAAAAATAGTGGGTATAAAGACAGAGATAAAATATAAAGTAACTAACGCTAGCACAAATGGATCTAGAAATCGTAGTAGGAAAATTATTTGGTTCACACCCCCCTTTTATATTATGTTGAAAACAAAACTTGGTACAAAATTTTTACAACTTATTAACAAGCTTTTCCCACCAAATAATATATTACATAAAATATTCAATAAAAATACATTAAAATTAAGTTATAGCTGTAGTGATAACTTAGAAAGGATTATAAAAAGCATAATGGAAGAATCTTAAGGATGACTAATAGAGAAGGTGTAAATACTAGTGCAAACACGGCTGTGAATAAATGTAACTGCCAAAAGCCTGAGGAATGCCCAATAAAAAATGAATGTCCAACCTCATCAGTGGAATACCAAGCTAGGATATTCCCGGTAGAGAACCCAAGGGACGAAAGATTCTACATAGGGAGTACCCAAATGACTTTCAAAAAAAGATTCTATGGACATACACGCTCGATGAGTAATCAAACATATGAAAAGGACACTTCCTTATCGTTATATTACTGGAAATTAGTTAGAGAAAATAAAACACCTAGTATAGAATGGAAGATTATTCGAAGGGCCAATACTTGCCACTCATTGAACTCACCATGTCCATTATGCTTATCAGAAAAACTTAAGATAACTAGGTTTAAAGACAGGGATAAATTATTAAATATTAAACAAGAAACTGCTATATCCTGCAAACATTTCAGAA
>NC_136485.1:98800322-98817822 GCF_053919585.1 Euprymna scolopes
GAGGAGTGTAGATTGAAAGACACCGGTCAGTACTCAGTAAACATAGGAAATGTTTTTCATTTACAGACTACAAGACAAAAATACTAAGTACCTTATCCCATAAAAACCAAAAGATAGGATGGATAAAGAGAAAGGGAAATGAAAAAGAAGATGTTTATTATCTTCAAAAACCTCACTTGTCCTCTCACCGCTTTATGACTCCCACCCAGGTTACATTCTAACTTTACTAACGAAATAGGACAATTTTTTTGGTTGAAATGTCAGTTTTCGACGGTAATTCTTGGCCTGTAGATGAAGTCCCCCAATGCGGGTAATTACAGAAACATGTATGCACATATGTAGCCATTAATGTTTGTATAAATAAATTTAATATACCTGCTCTGTTCACTCATTGAGCACTCTTTGGTAGATACATGTTGTTTCATTGGATGTACTTCTAGGAAACTAAACTCTACTGGCTAAATATAAATATAGATATATAATAATATATAATAATAGATATGTATATATATGTATAAATATAGATATGTATATATATGTATAAATATATATATATATATATATATGTAGAAATATAGGTATGTATATATATGTATAAATATAGGTTTGTATATATATCTTCAAATATAGATATTTATATATATGTACGAATATATATATATATATATATATATATATATGTGTATAAATATGTATAAATATATCTATGTACATGTGTGTATAGATGTTGTTTTGTTTTGGTTTTAGCGATATGTATATATATGTATTTGTATGTATATATATGTATAAATATCTATATATGTATATATATATGTATGAATATATATATATATATGTATATATATGTATGAATATATATATATGTATATATATGTATGAATGTATATATATGTATAAATATATGTATAAATATCTATATATGTATATATATGTATGAATATATATATATGTATATATATATGTATATATATATGTATATATATGTATATATATGTATGAATATATATATATGCATATATATGTATGAATATATATATGTATATATATGTATACATATGTATAAATATATATATATGTATATATATGTATAAATATGTATACATATGTATAAATATATATATATGTATATATATGTATAAATATATATATGTATATATATGTATAAATATATATATGTATATATATGTATAAATATATATATGTATAAATATATATATATGTATATATATATGTATAAATATATATATGTATATATATGTATAAATATATATATATGTATATATATGTATAAATATATATATATGTATATATATATGTATAAGTATATATATGTATATATATGTATAAGTATATATATGTATAAATATATATATATGTGTATATATGTATAAATATATATATGTGTATATATGTATAAATATATATGTATATATATAAATATGTATATATGTATATATATGTATAAATATATATATGTATATATATGTATAAATATATATATGTATATATGTGTATGAATATATATATATGTATATATATGTATGAATATATATGTGTATATATCTATGTATAAATATATATATGTATATATATGTATATATATGTATAAATATATATATGTATATATATGTATAAATATATATATATGTGTATATATGTATAAATATAGATATGTATATATATGTATAAATATAGATATGTATATATATGTACGATTATATATGTGTATATATATATAAATATGTATATGTATATATATGTTTTAATATATATATATATGTATTAATATAGATATGTATATATATATATGTATAAATATAGATATGTATATATATGTATAAATATAGATATGTATATATATGTATAAATATAGATATGTATATATATGTATAAATATAGATATGTATATATATATGTATAAATATAGATATGTATATATATATGTATAAATATAGGTATGTATATATATGTATAAATATAGGTTTATATATATATCTTCAAATATAGATATTTATATATATGTACGAAAATATATATATATATATATATATGTATAAATATGTATAAATATATATATGTACATGTGTGTATAGATGTTGTTTTGTTTTGGTTTTAGCGATATGTTTTGAATTAATGCAATTATTTGCGAAAGTGCATTTTTACCTAAATGCGAGTTGGGAATAATTTTCCCTTTGTAAATATGTATATGTATATATATGTATAAACATATATATGTATATATATGTATGAATATATATATGTATATGTATGAATATATATATGTATATGTATGAATATATATATGTATGTGTATGAATATATATATGTATATATATGTATAAATATATATACGTATATATACACTTGTGCCCGATATTATTCATACCCCTCGGATCTTTGAGATTTCTATAAGAATATTGCTCAAACCAGAAGGTAGACAATATTAAAGGGATTTCAAACAATAAATCAAGCATAAGCATTCAATTTAAACTCAACAAATAAATAAATTATGCAAGTTTGAAACATTATACAAAGAAAAACAATAATGGCACTAGTTCAAAATTATTCATACCTCTCTTACTAATAGTCAATAGCATGCCCTTTATTCTTAATAACTGCCTGTAACCGTTTTGGATATTTATCAACAAGGTTTTTACAAGCATCAACACTGATTTTTGACCATTCTTCAATGCAGTAGTTCTCCAAATCCCTCAAATTTCTAGGTTTCCGCTTTTTAACCTCAGTTTTCAATATGTGCCAGCGGTTTTCGATAGGGTTCAGGTCGGGACTCTGGCTAGGCCATTCCAAAACATTAATTTGATTATCCTCAAACCATTTCTTGACTATTTTGGCAGTATGTTTTGGATCATTATCCTGTTGAAGGACCCAGTTTGGTCCTAAATCGAGCTTCTCCGCATCCTGTCTAATGTTTTTCTGGAGTATCTCCAAATATTGCTCCTTCTTCATGGTTCCATCTATCTTGACCAAACTACCTGGGCCACTAGCCGAAAAGGAGCCCCAAAACATTAGGCTACCACCACCATGTTTCACCGTGGGTATGGTGTTCTTTGAGTTGTAAGCTTCTCCTTTCTTCCTCCAAACGTAAGAAGCATCCATATGGCCAAACAATTCAATTTTTGTTTCGTCAGTCCACAAAATACTTGAGAAAACGGACTCTGGAGAGTTCACATGGGTCCTAGCAAACTTTAGACGTGCTGCAAGGTGTTTTCCGGTGTGCAATGGAGTCCTTCTTGGTCTTCTTCCTTTCAGACCATTTTCATGCAGAGTCCTTTGCAATGTTTGCCTTGATATTTTTATGCCAGAAGACTCCAGATTTTCTAAAATGTCCTTAGTAGTGGTGGTTGAATTTGCATTAACACTTCTTACAATATTCCTGGTGGCTCTAGCAAACAGTTTCCTTTTCCTTCCTCTACCAATCAAGTTGCTTGTTGTGTTGTGGCTCTGGAATTTTTTGATGATGCTCTGTACTGTTGCTGTAGGGACCTCACATTTCTTGGAAATTGACTTGTAACCTAAACTATCCTTATGTGAATTCACAATTTTAGTCCTAAGATCATTACTAAGCTATTTTTTCTTCCCCATTCTAATAATTTTTATTCTTTTATTGGTTTTCAGTTGATATCATTTTAATTTCTGAAAAATGCAAAAAACGAAATGAAATTAATCAAAGGTTGTATAAAAGCATTCAAAATAAGAATCAAACAGGAAACAAACAGTCAGAAACTCGATTAATACTGAAAAAATAAGGGGGTATGATTATTTTTTAACATTGCAGATTTTATAAATAGCTGTATATTTCTTTTATTACAAGTATCCCGAGATTTTAAAATGACGAAAATGATCAGAAGAGGTTTATTAAGAATATGTATCAATATGGACGTAAACAATAAATTCTTACAAAGTTACACCTAATAAACTCAATTTTCAAGGGGGGGTATGAATAATATCGGGCACAAGTGTATGTATAAATATATATATGTGTAAATATATATATGTATATAGATGTATTAATATATATATGTATACCTATGTATAAATATATATGTATATCTATAAATATATATATGTATACCTATGTATTAATATACATGCATATGTATGAATATATATATATGTATAACTATATATATATATATATGTATATATATGTTTATAAATGTATAAATATATATGCGTATATATATATATGTGCACCATATTATCAGTCAACTACGCAAAGGTATTCTCAGGCACAAGTTGTATATATAGAGAGAGAAAGAGTGAGAATGTCAATCCATTTCATGGAGAGAGAGAAAGCGTGTAATGTGTACGTACTGTTTGTTAGCTTTTTGCCCCACATGGTAGCAAGTGGCGAGTTGGAAAAGAAACAAGCTGCTTATTGCTCTTGCTTTTATAGTTGTTTCCCGTGGTCTTTTGCGCATGTGTGGATTTCATTTGAAAGGGGAAGTTACATTTCCCATGTGTGCGTATGTGTGCCTATATGTGAGTACATTTGTGTACGTTCACGTGTGTGTGTACACATCTGAATGTGAGTGTATATACACGAACGTGAATATATGTACGTGTGTGCGTATGTTTGTGTGCATGTATGTGTATGACAATAATATAGCTTGTGATGTGAATGCATGTTTTTGTGTGATACTAGAATAGGCTCGTGCAATACTCCCCTTCCCAGGAAAAAAATATGCAGCTTATATATATATATAT
This sequence comes from Euprymna scolopes, assembly GCF_053919585.1. Taxonomy (NCBI): domain Eukaryota; kingdom Metazoa; phylum Mollusca; class Cephalopoda; order Sepiida; family Sepiolidae; genus Euprymna; species Euprymna scolopes. Next base: position 98,805,051 of record NC_136485.1, read on the forward strand.
ATATATATATATATATATATATATATATATATATATATACATACATATATATATATATATATACATACATATATATATATATATACATACATATATATATATATATATATATATATATATATATATATATATATATATATATATATATATATATTTGTAAGTAATGTTTTCGGCAATTGACTTTTCGTCCTGTTTTTGTTGCTGTGGATGTTGTTGTTTAAAAAAATGTCGAAAACGGAGTGTGCTTGTAAAAAAAAAGTATTTACTTACGCGTGGAAAAGGCGCTTACTCCTCCAAGTTGTGAGTTTATCAGCGTGCGTGGTGCATCTCAACTCATATTGTTGATTCAACTTCTTCCTATGTGTTGATAGGGATGTCCTGTAATTGTTTCTTTGTTGTTGTGTCTGCTGTGCGGGAGAGAATGTGCATAGCCCTATGTGATTATGCTCCTCGCGTTTGTTGCAGGGTTTGTTGTCAGGAAACCGTGAAAAATGTTTGTCGAGCTCGAATTTTTCTTTAAATTCGGTATGATGTCGACAGCTCCGTGTTTATTTTTCTGCCGAGTCTGACGAGGGGTCTCGTCATTGTTGTTTGTAATAGTTATTCCTGTCGGTAGTGGTTCACTTGTTTTTCATTGTTGAAAAGTTTGTTTTTTTTCTTTATCAAATAAAACGTGTGTCTCGCTCAAAACAATTAATTTCAAAAAGGTCACCATGCTTTGTCGTTTCTCATTAGTCGGTCGGCGGTTGCGGACTTGTGATTATAGAAGGAAATGCATGTTCCTCTCGCGTTCGGGTGTCACCAATTTGTTGAGGTGCAAAATAGGGAAAATGAATTAAATTGAGAAAGAAACGAACTACATGTTAGATTAAATTAAACGAACTAGGATTTATTTTGTGAAGAAACAAATGAAAGAAAATGGTACTACACGTGTTTAGTTTGGCGTGCGTCTCTCACTGTTAACTGGTGAGAAGGAATGTCTATAGTTTGGTGATCATCTCTCGTTGTTAGCTGGTGAGAGGGAAAGTCTATAGTTTGGCGTGCATCTCTCGCTGTTAGCTGGTGAGAGGGAACGTCAATTGTTGTAGAGAGAGAGAGAGAGTGTGTATGAGTGTTTCATTCGAACGCATCCATTTCATTTTAAAATAACGGGGTCACCATCGTTTGTAGAGGACTAGGATATATATATCCTAATCCCGTTACAAAAGAAAATAATGGAAAGAAGGAAACAAAACCTCAATTGCTGGATAAAATGAACGTGTCGTTTATTTACTGTTAAAGAATGAATGTTTTAGGTGTAACACGTGTTCATGTCCGTGCGGGTGTAACCATCGTCGTTTGTTGCGGGACTTGTAGTATAGAAGGAAAAGGAAATGTGTGTTCATCTTACGTTCGGGTCACTATCGTTTGTTCGCGTATTGAAAAGGGAGTGAGCAATGTAGTGGAAATGGGAATGACAGTCCAGCGTGTAGACAAAGAAAAAGATAAAGGGTTGACATCAGTAAAGCTGTGCGCCATGTTAGCAGTCAGCTACGCCAATGTATTCTCAGGCACAAGTTGTATATATAGAGAGAGAAAGAGTGAAAATGTCAATCCAGTTCATGGAGAGAGAAAGCCTATAAGGTGTACGTACTGTTTGTTAGCTTTTTGCCCCACATGGTAGCAAGTGGTGTGAGGCGTGTGCGCGCCTGCCGAAACGGCGGCGGCTGGTCCGTAGACCACTCACCTTGGAAGGCGAGTTGGAAAAGAAAGAAGCTGCTTATTGCTCTTGCTTTTATAGTTGTTTCTGGTGTTTTTTTTTTTGCGCATGTGTGGATTTCCTTTGAAAGGGGAAGTGACGTTGTCCATGTGTGTGTACGTGTGCACGTATGTGTGCATATATATGAGTACATGTGTGTACATTAGCGTGTTTGTGTATACACGTGAATGTGAGTGTATATATGCGAACGTACATGTGTGAATGTGCGCGTGTATGTTTGTGTGCGCGTATGTATATGACAAGTAATATAGCTTGAGATGTGAATGCGGGTGTTTGTGTGACACTAGAAAAGGCTCGCGCAAACTCTTCAAGAAAACAAAAGATATGAGGCATATATTATTCTTCTTACATATGAACTGTAAAAATATCCCGTGCGATAAGTCTAATACAATATGATTCAGTTTACACGTCAATATCATGCCCTCCTGGCTAAACATATACATACGATTTATACGTTTATTATCTGTCTGTTAAAAGAAAAATATCTTACATCCACAAGATAACACATGACACGTTTTAATATATCATCTCCTCCAATATAAACCAATATACAACATATATTGATTTTGGTGTCCGTTGACCAGTTCGCACCGACGATGCGATATCGAACCTGGGTTGTGAAAAATTCAACGTGGAAGCAGGTCCTGAAATTGGAATGGAGATTTCGTGTCAAGAAAAAAAAAGACAAGGAAAACACATAAAACACAATAAAATGTCTGGAAAAAAAAGAACGAATAATAGAAAAAAAGCAATACACACGTACAACGTTTTCATGAAGAAAGAAAAGAAAGGCATACAGACACACAGATGTAAAACTTTATATATAGAAAATAATAAGGAAAAAATGTTTATCGTATTAGAAATGAGCTCGTTGTGAACAGAAGAAAAATATCACTTAATGTAAAAATTAGAAGGAAAAAAAAAGAATTACGTTATTCTGTTTAAAACAATGGACCGATGAGAGGGAGAGACAGTAAGAAAAAGGACGGGAGCACGCACAGATGAAATTGTTTTGAATTGTGTCAATCATGGTTGAAATATTTACACCGTTGCAGAAGTTTATAGAGGAAATGACCATCGGTTGTTTTGAACTGGTTAAAAAAAAAAGAAAAAAGAATTGGTGCTCTTTTTCAGGTCAGAAGCAATGGACAGTTTCTGTAAATCGTGAACGTTGTTTTTCCAGTTTTAACGACATTTTTGAAAAAATTTTTTTTAGGACTGAAGAAGGTTGTTTTATGTAATTACTTAGAAGTTAATGTTCATTGTTAGAAAAAATGTGTATTGATGATTTTATATTGTATTATATAATGTATAATTGTTGTTTTCCAGGAGTCTGCAAAATATTAATTAAAAAAAAAAGAAAGAAAAAAAAATCAGAAGATTAGATTAAGATAAAATGGTCGGTCTAGTCAAATTAGAATTTTAAAGAGGGGACAGGATTAAATTTACGTAGGCGGTTAACTATTTTTTTTTTTTTGGAAGAGATTCACAGGACACTGCAGGGGGATTTTTTAATAGGTTTTTCGATTATGAAAAATACTATTTTCGCCATCTATATGTAGCTTGATTCAGCTGACCGGTGTTACCGGTTGAAAGGTTATATTCTTCGCATACAATAAAGACAGGAGTACTGCATGCCTATGGGCTTAAAAGGCTTGTTGTAGCTGCAACGAAGGCTCGCGATAGAATGCACCCACATAGATTAAGCTTGCAGATAGGGCCGCTTGTGAGCTTCGGCTGATTGAAAATGCCCAATCTTGGGAGTAACAGAACTTCCAACACAAGAGCGGACGTGTAGTGGTGACATGGCCACTATGTAGTGAATCTGAAGTAAAAGAATAATAAAAAAAAAAGATAGAATATATGCCGCTGATACGTAAGAACTTTAGAAGTAAAATGTATTGTGAATTAAATGTTTAGAGAATAATGCCTGTATAAAAGAAGTCAGAAATCTGTCGGAGGAGATGTCGTCAAAATTTTTTTTTAGATAAGGCGAGAAGCGCCTTGATATTGGAATTGGCCTGGCCTGGCATGGCTAACGTGGCAGCTGTTAACGAACATGAGGTTACTTTACCCACATCCCTGAATGATGCCATATGGGCTGTGAAAAAGGGTCCGGCCGAATAAATTATTTAAGACGGGAGACATAGAAAACATATGTCTGTGCCGTATATTTATTGAAAAGAGGATGAAAATATATTGAAAATGCATAGCGGAGATATTATCTGACATTTTCCTGGCTTGCATGTGTGAAGAATAAGGTGAGAATAGGGCGTATAGGAAAAATGTATGCCGTACATTTTTGAAAATAGGAGGGAAAGGAGTGTAATGTTATGACCCTTTAGGCTGTGATCATAGCATAGTATCTGTTATCTGTGGCAAACGGGGTCAAGGGTCAAACCATTATTATTATTGTTATTGTATTCTTATTGATTTGAGCGACGGATGGTCGCTGGATCAATTATTATGATTAGAAGAATAAACAATTAAATTGGGGAAGAAATGATTGACGTATGAATCGCAAAAGGAATGTGAAAATAGAAAATATATGTAAACATTATTTTGGGGTTTTGAATCAGCAAATTGTGGACATTAGGTTGGGCTGAGACACGTAATTAGGTGACATAAGAGAACACGGGATGTAGTTAGTTTTGAAGAGATTCAGAGAGTTGAGGATTGACCACCAGAGCGGACAGACGTCTAGACAGGGGTGGACAGACAGCTAGGGAACGAGCTGTAAGAATAGAAAATGTAGCAAACTGCAGATCCTGTGAAAATCATTTGAGACAACTGTAATAAATTTATATTATAAAAATATAAAGAGTTGTTTTAATGGTTTCACAAATAAGAACAGATGTCTCAATTGGATGGTGCTGATCGCTTCATGGTTCGTCACGGAGCAGCGGGAAGATACAGAAGAACTCTTCAAGAAAACGAAAGGTATGAGGCATATATTACTCTTCTTACATATGAACTATAAAAATATCCCATGTGATAAGTCTGATACAACATGATTCAGTTTACGCGTCAATATCATGTCCTCCTGGCTAAACACATACATATGATTTATACGTTTATTATCTGTCTGTTAAAAGAAAAATATCTTACATCCACTAGATAACACATGACACGTTTTAATATATCATCTTCTCCAATATAAACCAATATACAACATGCTTGATTGTTGATTACTCATTCATTTTCATGTATTTTTGAAATATCTTCTTTTTTTTCTTTTCTTTTTTTTTTTAATTATGTACACATATATACACTTATACACACATACATATGTACATGTGGAGATATGATCAAGATGCACTAATTCTTATTTTCTGTGGGAAAGAAAGTGGCTCTAACACAATCTGTTGCAAAGGTCAGACTTAAGCTAAGATTGAGGGATGCCAACTGGTGTTGCTCTACTGTGGACGCTCATTGCGTGAGCCTTTTCTAGTCTCACACGAAAACACGCGTTCACATTTCAAGCTATACTACTTGTTGCATACATACGCGCACACAAACATACGCGCCCACGTCCACACACGTACATATATTCACGTTCGCATACATACACTGACATTCACGTGTATATACACACACGTTAATGTACACACATGTACTCACACACACGCACACGTACACACACAAAGATGACATCACTTCCTTTCAATGGAAATCCACACATGCGCAAAGACCACCGGAAACATAAAACGGAGAGCAATAAGCGGCTCCTTCCTTTTTCGGACTGAGAGGTTGGGCTAACCAGCCGCCTCCCGAAAGGGAAGCACATGCTTGCGCGCGTCACGTTCCCTGCAACTATGTATGGGGCATGAGCTAACAGACCGTATGTACACCTTCTCACTCTTTCTTTCTCTATCTACTACTTGTTCCTGAGAACACCACCACGTAGCTGACTTCTAACATGGCACACAGTTTAACTGACGTCAACTCTCTATCCTCTTCTTTGTCTACACGCTGGACTATCATTTCGATTTCCACTACATCACTCACTTCTCTTCCCACGCTCGAACAAACGATAGTGACCCGAACATGAGATGAACACACATTTCCTTTTCTTTCTACAATACCAGTCCTCAACAAACGATGGTTACACCCGCGCAGACATGAACACGTTATATCTAAAACATTCATCTTTTCAACAGTAAATAAACGACGTTTATCTTATCCATCAATTGAGTTTTTGTTTCCTTCAGTTCCATTCGTTTCATTATTCTTTTGTAACAGGATTGGGATTTATATATCCTCGTCCCCTACATCATATAAAGCTTCAGGCCTCCACTCGATTTACAAACCACAGAGCAAACAGAACATCTGTGTCCTGCAATGTTTTCCTCATCAAAGAAAGATTAATTGTTGTATCTGTATCAATAACAACACGAACGCAGAAAGTAAAGATAAAACAAATATATTAAGACGAAAAGATAATACATATTTACAAAGGTGCATTTGTACTGCAGTTGGAAGATTGTCCAGCAGAGGGCGTGTTAAAGTCTTTCATGGAGCAACCGGCACATGTGTCTTGCCTATCCGGCGTTCGAACACAGCCTCCCGGTCTTGCTAACTTGATACCTTTATCTATATCTAGTTCACCCACGTATGCTAATTAGTGGGCGTCTCCACAACACAAGATTTGAAGTCGTGTAGATTTCAATATCTTTTCCTTTTGGGATTCATTATCATTGGATCTATAGCTTTTCTTTTCCTTCCCAATCTCCTCGGTTCGGACATGTTCTGTCGTGGTTCAATATTAAGTGTTTCGTATACTATATCAATTGGATCTTCCTGTTTCTCAGGTTTGTTGTTCGTTGTCCTTCCTATGACGTTTTCTCAATTGATTTTGGTGTCTTTTGTTCATCCCTTTTGGACCTTTCATCATGTAGATACGTTTATCTACCGTACCAGACTCCCAATATGACACATTATTTTTTAAACATTTCAAATATACCTGATCACCAGGTTTAAACCTTTTACGTGATGCGTGTGTTGTTTTATATACGACTGCTTGCTTTGGTATTAATTTATCAAATGGTCATTTTATTTTTCTAGCAAACATTAATTCTGCTGGCGATAATTTCGACGGTGTATTTGGGTTCTCAGTTATCCTGTATATTTGCAGGAACTGTTGCAATACTTTATCCGTCAGTGTCCCTATCGATTTTCTAAGGGCACGCTTTATCGTATCTATGAACCTTTCTGCTAATCCATTTGATCTAGGATGGAACAGTGGTGTAGTTATATGGTTTACCTGAAACGATTCACAAAAATCATTGGAAACACTTGAAGTAAATTGTATTCCGTTATCTGTGACTACAAGGTCTGGTACCCCAAAACGTGCAAATATTTCAAGCAGACATTATTGTGTTATCTGTCATTGGGTTTTTGACCCGCTTTACTTCCGGCCATCTGGAAAAACTATCTACTATGATTAGGTAGTATTGTCCCTCGATCGATCCAGCAAAGTCTAGATTAATGCGTGACCATAGGTGGTCAGTTTTTTTCCAAGGTTTATGAACTATCGGTGGTGCCTTAGCGGCTAACGCACAACCGTTACATTTGTTTACTGTTAATGCAATATCCACATCCATATTATGCCAGTAAACATAACTCCTCATAAGTGTCTTCATCCTATTTATACCCGGGTGTCATGTATGAAAATCACGTAAGATTTTTTTCTGCAAGGTTTTCGGTACAACCACTCTTTCACTATATAATAATACCTCATTGCATAAGGAAAATATACTTTGCGTTTTTCCGTCATTTTCCCTTAATTTTTTCTTTATGTCTTTGATGACGTCATCATTTTCAGCCTCCCTTTTTATATCGGTAAGCGTGACTGGTAATTCTCTTATTATATTCGCCACCATGTTTTTTTCCTCATAATTGGAACGTATAGCTGCAATAACTGACTCTTCAAAGGTTTCATCCCTTTTCGGTATAAGCCTTGACAATCCATCCGCATGACCTATTTTTCCTGAACGTAGATGTTTTATTTTAAAATCATAATTTAGCAAGATCGTACCCCAACGGAGTAACCGATTTGCCGTATACACTGGTAAGCCCTTTTTTGAGCTGAAAATAGTCACTAGGGGCTTGTGGTCTGTTTCCAGTATAAAATGTCTCCCGTACAGATAACGGTGGAATTTCGTCACCGCGAAAATAATGCTTAATGCTTCCTTTTCTATTTGGGAGTAAGCCTTCTCTGGCGGAATTAGGGTCCTTGAAGCGTGTGCTATGGGTTTCTTCATTCCATCTGGCATGATATGCTGTATACATGCTCCTATACCATACGAGCTCGCGTCACGCGCAACAATTATTTGTAATTTTGGGTCGTAATAAGTTAAGGCTAAATTTGACGTCAAAGTCTTTTTAATTTCCTCAAATGAGTCTTGACATTCTTTTGTCCATATCCATGGTGTTTCTTTCTTTAATAATTCGTTCAGCGGAGCTCTTAGGTCGTGTATGCCTTTGATAAATACTTGGTAGTAGTTCACGAGGCCTAAGAAGCTCTGTAAAGTCGTCACGTCATGTGGTGCTAGCATGTTCCTAATTGCTATCGCTCTTTCTGGATCAGGGTGTCGACCATCTTTACTTATTATTTGTCCTAAATACTTGATTTCGTCTAGACAAAACTCACATTTGTTTTCTTTCACCTTGAATCCGTACTCGTTTATTCTAGTGAACACTTGTTTTAAATGCTCTATATGTTCACTTATGGACGCGCTCTTCATGATTATGTCATCCAGGTATGCACAAGCACAATCTAAACTGTTTAGCATTGTGTCCATTGCTTGCTGGAATATCGCCGGCGCGACTTTTATCCCGAACGGTAATCGGTTATACTTGAATAACCCTTTGTGTGTGTTAATGCATAAAATCTTTGAGCATTTTTCTTCTATCGGAATTTGCAAATAGGCGTCGGACAAATCTACTTTTGAAAAAATTTTCCCACTATTTAGTTTGGCAAAAAATCTCTTCCAGGCTTGGTGAAGGGTAATGGTGATCTTGTAGCATATTATTTAATCCGGTTGAAAAGTCTCCGCAGACTCGAATTTGTTCCAATTTCTTCTTTATGTACACCGTAGGCGCTGCCCAAATGCTAGTTTCGATTTTCGATAAAATGCCCATTCTTTCAAGTCTGTCTGATTCGCTATCTATTTTGTCTAATCCGGCGAACGGCACGTTCCGTTTTTTCTTAAATACTGGTGCTGCATCCATTTTTAGCTCGAATGAAGCTTTAAATTTATTACATCTTCTAAGTCCCGTAGTAAACGTTCTTTAGTTCATTTTTAATATTTTCTGACGTTGTGGTGCAGCTAGTTATTTTTTAACAAAAAGCGTTCATCGGTTTATCCCAAAGGTTGAATTTTTCAATAAAATCTGTTCCCAATAAATTCTCGCTTTCTTTAATTACGAAGATTTTCAATTTCTTCGTCGTGCCATTTAAATTAATGGGTAGGACGACTTCTCCTTCAAATTTGATTTCATCTCCTGTCACCGTTCTTGCACCCTTACTTGACTTTTTCAGAGTCGGTTTATCCAGTTTTGTCCAAGTGCTAATGTTTATTACCGACAAATCTGCTCCAGAATCAAGTTGAAATTTTATTTGTTTGCCGAAAATAATAACCAACACATATTTTCGTAAATTGTCTTTCTCTTTGTCGTTTGTTCTCATTTGGTGTACTCTATATTTTGTTCTGCAACAAATACTTTGTCGCAATTGAAGCATCTGATAATTTTGTAAGGACAATCCTTTCCCCAATGTTTTTCATCACATCTTCCGCAATTATTACTTGGTCCCGATTTTTTATAGTTCCTTTGACTTGAATCGTAATTTCGTTTTCTGTAATTCTCTAATTACAGAAAACGAAATTACTCAATATTTATAACTCGCGCAATCTTTTGGATTTTGACGAGTCTCACACTTTCTTTGCCCTGCGTTTCTGCCAGATTTTTTAATCTTCCTTATGTACGACACTCCTGCTTCTTCTATATCTCTGGAGTCTTTTTTTAGTGATAATGCCCTTTGACAATCTTCTGCTAACTTTTGCAGTGTCAGACCTTGTTCTGTCTCTACCTCTTTGAGAGAATGCGTCTTCGGATCTCTGAATTTTTTGTAGAAACTAGCCCCTGTGCAAAAATAAAACATTTGAAGTCATCCACCGTAAGTTCCGATAATTTAAAATTGTCGCAGTGTTTATTCACTACTTACGCATATGTCAGGTAGTCCTGCTCCTCCGTTTTCTTAAGGTTTGCGCGAGCCTTTTCTAGTCTCACACAAAAACACGCATTCACATTTCAAGCTATATTACTTGTCATATACATACGCGCACACAAACATACGCGCCCACGTACATATATTCACATTCGCGTACATACACTCACATTCACGTGTATATACACACACGCTACCGTACACATATGTACTCACATACACGCACGCATGGACAACGTCACTTCCCCTTTCAAAGGAAATCCACACATGCGCAAAAGACACACCGGAAACACCTATAAAAGGAAGAGACAAGCTGTTTCCAACCCTTTTTTTCAGACCAGCTTCCTAGCTGGGCGGTTTACAGACCGACAGCGTGCCTTTTCGACAGGCAGGCACGTGCGTACCTCACACCACTTGCTACTATGTGGGATAAAAAGCTATCAGACCGTACGTACACTTTATACGCTTTCTCTCTCCATGGCCTTGATTGAATTTTTCTCATTCTCACTCTTTCTCTCTCTATCTACTACTTGTGCCAGAGAACACCACCGCGTAGCTGACGGCTAACATGGCGCACAGTTTAACTGATGTCAACCCTCTATCCTTTTCTTTGTCTACACAATGGACTGCCATTTCTCGTTACTCACTTCTCTTCCCACGCGCGAACAAACGACAGTGACCCAAACGTGAGATGAACACACATTTCCTTTTTCCTTCTATAATACCAATCCTGCAACAAACGATGGTTACATTCGCGCGGACATGAACACTTGTTATATCTAAAACATTCATTCTTTCAACAGTAAATAAATGACACGTTTATCTATTCCAGCAATCGAGTCTTTGTTTCCTTCATTCCATTCGTTTCATTATTTTTCTTTTGTAACGGGGTTAGGATTTATATATCCTAGTCCTCTACAGGCTCATACACGACCATCTATAGTGAAAAAGAGACATGTTCGGTCCGAATAACTCCTTAAGAAATTTTACGGTCTCAGCGAAGTCTAACTGATTCGTTCTCCTTGGCAATATGAAATCAACACATTTGCAATGTTCACTGGTACCAAGCTTTCGAAGTAATAAACTTACTTTCTTTGCGTTTGGCCAGCTTTCGCAATCTGTTTTGAAAATATCTTCATACCTCTTGAAGTATGCCTCAAAAGTTTTATCCTCTTCTGGTAGGTACGTGAACACATCTATGCTATTCACAATTGTTGCGTTGGAAAAAGTCGTATTGCTTTCCTGTGCAGAATTAGTCGTTAATCTTTCTAACAAATCCTTTTGACCAAGTTGCATTTGCTCTATACATTTAAGAAGCCGTTCATTCTGTTTCTTTCTTGTAGTTCTTTTTTCTGTAATTCGTCTCTTTCTTGTTGTCTTTCGTCTCTTCCTTGCTGACGCATTTGCATTTCCGCGAATAACTTGATAAGATTCTCCATTTTGTATTTCAAATTAGTAAATCAGTCACTTTTACAATTTCCTTTCTACGAACTACGAACAACCGATTCCTTTTGTTACGTTATTAATTACATACAAGAAAGAAAAAAAATCCCTTCTTAATACACTGAAAAAAAAAATTATTTTTTCTTTTAAAACAGTCTACCTAATAAGTTCACGGTATCCTAGCGAAACACTTTTTTTCTTTGTGTGAACTTTGCAGAAAGGGTTACTGTAACTTTCAAGTTTTTTTTGTTTTTTTTCAAGTGTCTCGGGTTTTGAATTTCCTTTTCAAGTAGTCACAAAAAAAAAATCTTGGTGTGTTGCAAGTATCCAGCACTTGAATATCGCGTTCAACAATTTCGTAGTTGCTGCGTTTTAACATTGAATTCCCGAGTGAATTTTTTTTTCCAATCTTTGACGAGTAAGTATTTCCCGAATACCACTGTTGAGTTTGATAGTGTATTTTCTCACGCGTAAATCTTTTTTCGAAATCCCCTCGCCACTGTTATGTCTGTATCAATAACAACACGAACGCAGAAAGAAAAGGTAAAACAAATATATTAAGACGAAAAGATAATACATATTTACAAAGGTGCAGTGGTACTGCAGTTGGAAGATTGTCCGGCAGAGGGCGTGTTAAAGTCTTTCATGGAGCAACCAGCACATGCGTCTTGCCTATCCGTAATACTAATAGTAAGCCGAAAAGACACACAGGCCCCCAAAAACAGATCGATGATACCCTGCATATCCCTCTCACCATGGGCCACGAGATCATCATCCGCAGAAAGCAATTCACAAACCAGGTGCTGAAAGGTCCTTGTAGAAGCATGAAAACGACGAAGATCAAGGACCCTACCTGTGGTTCTGAAGCGCAAATAAACACCTGGAGAACATTCCCTAAAGGCATACGATAACATAGTTGCAAAATAAATTGAAAAAAGTGTAGGTGCTAGGATATCACCCTGCTTCACACCATTGTCAACCGATATGGGTTCCGATGGGCATCCGTTGAAGTTTAGGCGAGCCTTCATATTAGTGTGGAGCTCCCTGAGTAATCGTAGAAATTGAGGTGGGCATCCCAACTTCCCCAGAATTATCCATAGGGCACTTCTGTTCACCGTATCAAAAGCCTTAGTCAAATCAACAAAAACCTGATAAAGCGGAACGCGGTCTTCAGTACATTTCTCCTGCAACTGCCGAGCAGAGAAAATCATGCCCGTGATTCCTCTGCCCAAACGAAACCACTTTGGCTTTCTGGAATGACGGATGGACAAATATACTTTAACAATCTATTGAGTAGAACTCTAAAAAATACTTTGCCAACTGCTTCCAACAAACTTATC
>NC_136485.1:98825322-98830322 GCF_053919585.1 Euprymna scolopes
GGAATATGGCGTCTAGCGTGGATTCATTAGGAACAAAATAGATCAAATAAAATTATAGATGATATTGGGGGAATTTTATTTAATTCTAAATAAAGGAGAAGCGTATTATATATAGTGTAATGTAGAAAGTTGTATAGGGTCGTTATCATAGTCTTAAATGTATGTAGTATATGTTTTAGTGTTAAAGTCAGGGTATAGCGTCGATCGGTGGTAATTCTATTTTAACGGTGTGTAAGATGTCTATTATCTATGCAGGGGCATTTTATTGACAGATGCAACCGAGACGACAACAGCACTATGACGTAGTGTATAATTTTGGGAGGGGTATTATGGTGATGATTTAAGGCGAAAAGGTTGGGTCTGGGTGGGTAGTTGTAAGGCTATAATACTGGATTTCAGAGTACAATATATGCTAGGTAATATGTGGCAATATTTCTAAATTTTCTTTGTTATTAGGAGGGGGTTTGGGTATAAGGCAGAGGTAGAAAGATAGGGTAGCAAAGTCTTGGAGGATAAAATAGATTTTTGGATGTGGACGATTGGCATGGTGGAGTAAAAGGGAGAAATGTACTATTAACAATAATAATACTAATAATAACAATAATAATAATAACTAGCTGGACCCGTGAAAATTTCACGTTTTCTTTTTTTTTCCCACATACACATTATCCCATCACATATCCGTACCTTGAAACATTTACATTAACCCTTTACTGCCCTGGCCGACGAATTCACCCTGTGTACTATTTTTTTTTTAATAGTAAACGAAGAGTACGGTAGGTAAAATGTATGTAAATATGTATATACCAAAATCACGATATTAGAGCTCCAAATATTCTCAATAAATACATCTTACATCGGGGACAAAAATTGAACATTTATTTGTTTTTTTTTCATTGTTTATTTTTCTCTACATTTGTTTGAGAGAGAGAGAGAGAGAGAGAGAGAGAGAGAGAGAGAGAGAGCGATAGATAGATAGATAGATAGATAGATAGATAGACACACAGAGTGTGAGAGAGAGATAGAGAGAGAGAGATAGGGAGAGAGAGAGAGAGAAACGCAGTTTTCGTTAATTAAAAATATTCTCGCAACTACGACTGATTGCTGTTAGATATAAACAAAGCCAAGAGGATAGAGAGGGAGGGAGAGAGAGGGGGAGGGAGAGGGAGAGAGAGAGAGAGGGTGAGATAGATGGGGGAGGGAAGAGAAAAAAAAAAGAAAAAGTAGTTTGGTCATCAGAGTTTCTGTTTGGCTTTTTTTTTTTCAAGTTCGGCCCTTTTCTGTACGCACGCTCAAGGCAGAGAGATAGATAGATAGATAGATACATACATACATAGATAGATAGATAGATAGAGAGAGAGAGAGAGAGAGAGAGAGAGAGAGAGAGAGAGAGAGAGAGAAACGCGGTCTTCGTTAATTAAAAATATTTTAAAATCTGTTTACACAGTTACTTACTAAATGTTTATATTTGAAAGTCAACAACTTCGATATGGTCAATTTTCCTTTAATTTTCAATTTGGCTTTTTGGCGTTTTTCTTTTTTTCTCTCTCTCTCTCCCTTGAGCGTTCTCTTTTTTTCTCTGCCTGCCTTCAGCGTTTTACATTAGCCTTCGTTTGATGTGTATTCCGCTAATCCAGGAACGAAACATGAAATATTTTTCTAAAAATATATGTTTACTCCTACAACATTAAATTTCATGAAAAAAACCTCCCACTCTCTCCTCTAGGCGTTGTTTATATTTAAGAGAGAGACAGACAGAGAGAGAATGATGGTTTCGCAATATATTTGTACTACTACTGCAGTAAATTTCATGAAAAAAAGTTTTAATGGGAGAAAGGTATATATTTACATGTGTGGTTAAATTATCTCCACCGGCACGGTTTTCGGTGGATCTAGGTGTACCCGTGTAAATTTCACGGTTTTTTGTTTCTTTTGTTTTCCTCTCTCTCCCTTGAGCGTTCACTTTTTTTCTATCTCTGCCTTGAGGGTTCCATTTTTTCTCTCTCTGCCAGGGTTGGCAGACGATAATAATTATTCGAAGCCAAATTTTTTCAGAAAAAAAAGCCAAAAAGGCCAAATCCAAAAGCGCAGGCACATTTTTTTAAGTAAAAAAGGCCAACAGAAAGCCAAATTGAAAACTACAGAAAAATTGACTATATTGAAGTTGTTGACTTTCAAATATAAACATTTAGTAAATAACTGTGGAAACAGATTTAAAAATATTTTTAATTAACGAAGATTCTCTCTTTCTCTCTCCTTCTCTCTCTCTGTCTATCTATCTATCTATCTATCTCTCGCTCTCTCTCTCTCTCTCTGCCTTGAGCATTCGTTCAGAAAAGCGACAAATTTGGAAAAAAAAAAGCCAAACAGAAATTCTGATGGCCAAACTACTTTTAAAATGAAGCCAACCTGGCAACCCTGATCTCTGCCTTGAGCGTTCGTTTAGTGTGTAATCCGCTATTCCAGAATAAAATCTTCTCAACCAATCAAATTTGCCAGAAAGTGTGACACACATAGATAGATAGTTACAAGCGTATTAATATATAGATAACAATAATAACAATGACGATGATAATGACAATAATAATGATGATAATACTAACGATAATAATAGCAATGACGACGATAATAATAATAATAATAATAATAATAATAAGAAGAAGAAGAAGAAGAAGAAGAAGAAGAAGAACAACAACAACAACAACAACAACAACAGCAATAATATTATTAATAATAATTAAAAGGTGAATAAAGTTAAGGGGTACTGATAAAGGCAAAGTCAAAATAACGCATGAAATACATTTAAGGGATAAAGGATGAAGAGTGAAGTAAAAAGAACAAGAACAGGAAAAAGAAAAAAGAAAAAAAATAAAGTTTCATTAAATGGGGGCAGAGTTGGATAACTAGGGTGTATGCATGCGAGAATGAGGTACAAGGGATTAGAATAATATATATGCACACATACACACACACACTCTCACACACACACATATATATATATATTTATATATATATATATATATATATATATATATATATATATATATATACCCACATACACATATATATATGGGATTAGCCGACAAAACAAAAAGTTCAGAAAACAATATCCTGGGGGGGGGGGGTAAATCTCCATGACAGGAAAATGTCTGCAAAAGTCCACAATATAGTCCAGAATTACCTGACTGCAAAGGCCAGTGATCTATGTTATTTATGAATGAGCAAGACATAAACAGCGGAATGCATATATGCTCGTTTTTAAACGAATAAAATGTTTCTTCCTGAGTGTCGTTCCGTTGAATTGTTTTATTATTCTTAGAGATATGTTGAGGAAGGAGACATTACCTCTGTCCGTTAAAATTTCCGTGTTTGTCTTGCATATTTTCTGTTACATGGTTCCATTGGTATTCCTTAGTTGTGCTGGTAAAATGTAGTCTTTATTCCTCCTTTGAACATGGAATGGCAGAATGAGGTTTGGTTCAAAAACTGTGATGGATTATGTAGAAGTGAGTGCGTCTATCTGCTTTCAATTCTAATGAAAGAATAAGTTAGTAGTGGCAACAAGATTAGCTGGGTGGGAGGAAGTAGAAAGGATACTCTAAGCTGGCGTGTGGTGGTGGTTGTATAAATATATATGTATATATATATGTATATGTATAAATATACATATGTATATGTATAAATATATATATAAGCTAGATAAGACACTGATAGAAATTCAGATGAAAAATCCTGATAAATATTACTTGAAGTAATACTTTT
This sequence comes from Euprymna scolopes, assembly GCF_053919585.1. NCBI lineage: Eukaryota > Metazoa > Mollusca > Cephalopoda > Sepiida > Sepiolidae > Euprymna > Euprymna scolopes. The sequence goes on from NC_136485.1 coordinate 98,829,085, forward strand.
AAGGAGATCCTAGCCAAAAAGGAAAAGCTCAATATTTATTTAAGAATTTATTGCTTGACAAAGGAATATATAGAAGGGGTTATTTTAATTTCCTAAATCCATGGATTTTCAACAATGGCTCATACCATCAGAGGAAATGAAATGCAGTTAGCAAAATGTTCAGCTGCGAATGGATGCTATTTTGCTTTTCAGCACAATTATTGAAAATATTTTTTGCGTGGTTGTGGATAATTATATGTATATATGTATATGTATGTATATGTATATATATATATGTATATGTATGTATGTATGTATGTATATGTATAGCTCAAGGATTAGTGTGGGCGTGTGTTAAAAGCACAGAAATGCTGTAGTGTCATATATAGCTTCTAATCATCCCCACGTGCATGTCGTGAGTTATGCCACGCTAACGGGGCTCTGGTGAATGGCGAGTGTTTAGCACCAGAAAACTGAATCCCCACTGCCTTGTGGGATAAGGTTTTTGAACCAAAGGTTAAGAGTGAGGTAACCCTGACAGAAACCTCCAGAGGAGCTTAGGCCTTGTTGACTGCGGCATTCATGACCCACTGGCATATGGACCATGCTCTGGTGCCCAGCTACGGAAGTCCCAGTTATGGGTAAATGACATTAGCAGGGTAGAAGGAGCTCCTGCAAGCCGTGGTGGAGGCTATCCTGCTAGGAGAGGACAAATCTTACGAGAAATCTGCGGGCAAAGTAATTACCACTCATCTTGCAGTGGCTTGTCACTGGGTTATTGTTGCGGAGACTTAGAGAGTGGCACTCGTGTCATACAAGCACTTGTCACTTTAATACAACGATGTACAGATGTTACTTGAGATCTATCTTTTATCTTTTTCTATCTTATCTTTATCTGTCGTTTATTTCTATTGCAAGTCCTATGGTGATGGAGGAGTGGCAACGTGTACAGACTTGACCAGTTGGAGGTACACAGTCACAAATCTGCACAGAGGCGGCAGGAACCCTACCTTAACATCGTTGTTGTGCCTTCACATGACAGAGGCCAACTCCAGTGGGGATTCCTGTGACTGAGCAGCCATATTCAGGGAGAGCACTGCTCACCCAATGTCTTGGGAAAGTGCTAGAAAAGGTGCACTAAAAATTGTCTGTCATACTATCACTGGTTAGTTTCCTGCGGCTAACGGTGGTTCATATAAGCAGGAAGAAAACAAAAATGTATCTCCAAAAAGGAGTGAAATTCAATTTATGCTGTTGGA